>NC_056458.1:44407969-44707969 GCF_018296145.1 Oncorhynchus tshawytscha | reverse complement strand
CACGGCCAGTTGAATAGGACCTTAAATGTGATAGGAAAGCCTCTCTGAGGAGGACCAGACCAGACTGGGGTATAACTGTCCTCTCTGAGGAGAACCAGACCAGGGATATTACTGTCCTCTTCTGCGGTGGACCAGACCAGACTGGAATATTACTGTCCTCTTCTGAGGTGGACCAGACCAGACTGGGGAATTACTGTCCTGTCTGAGGAGGACCAGACAGGGGTATACCTGTCCTCTCTGAGGAGGACCAGACAGGGGTATTACTGTCCTCTCTGAGGAGAACCAGACCAGGGATATTACTGTCCTCTCTGAGGAGGACCAGACCAGGGATATTACTGTCCTCTTCTGCGGTGGACCAGACCAGACTGGAATATTACTGTCCTCTTCTGAGGTGGACCAGACCAGACTGGGGAATTACTGTCCTGTCTGAGGAGGACCAGACAGGGGTATTACTGTCCTCTCTGAGGAGGACCAGACAGGGGTATTACAGTCCTGTCTGAGGAGGACCAGACTGGGGTATTACTGTCCTGTCTGAGGAGAACCAGACCAGACTGGGGTATAACTGTCCTGTCTGAGGAGGACCAGACTGGGGTATTACTGTCCTGTCTGAGGAGGACCAGACCAGGGGTATTACTGTCCTGTCTGAGGAGGACCAGACAGGGGTATTACTGTCCTGTCTGAGGAGGACCAGACCAGGGGTATTACTGTCCTCTCTGAGGAGGACCAGACTGGGGTATAACTGTCCTCTCTGAGGAGGACCAGACTGGGGTATAACTGTCCTCTCTGAGGAGGACCAGACTGGGGTATAACTGTCCTCTCTGAGGAGGACCAGACAGGGGTATTACTGTCCTGTCTGAGGAGGACCAGACAGGGGTATAACTGTCCTCTCTGAGGAGGACCAGACAGGGGTATTTACTGTCCTCTCTGAGGAGGACCAGACCAGACAGGGGTATTACTGTCCTCTCTGAGGAGGACCAGACAGGGGTATTACTGTCCTCTCTGAGGAGGACCAGACAGGGGTATAACTGTCCTCTCTGAGGAGGACCAGACAGGGGTATAACTGTCCTCTCTGAGGAGGACCAGACAGGGGTATAACTGTCCTCTCTGAGGAGGACCAGACAGGGGTATTACTGTCCTCTCTGAGGAGGACCAGACAGGGGTATAACTGTCCTCTCTGAGGAGGACCAGACAGGGGTATTACTGTCCTCTCTGAGGAGGACCAGACTGGGGTATAACTGTCCTCTCTGAGGAGGACCAGACAGGGGTATTACTGTCCTCTCTGAGGAGGACCAGACTGGGGTATAACTGTCCTCTCTGAGGAGGACCAGACAGGGGTATTACTGTCCTGTCTGAGGAGGACCAGACCAGACAGGGGTATTACTGTCCTGTCTGAGGAGGACCAGACCAGACAGGGGTATTACTGTCCTGTCTGAGGAGGACCAGACAGGGGTATAACTGTCCTCTCTGAGGAGGACCAGACAGGCGTATTACTGTCCTCTCTGAGGAGGACCAGACCAGGGGTATTACTGTCCTCTCTGAGGAGGACCAGACTGGGGTATAACTGTCCTGTCTGAGGAGGACCAGACCAGACAGGGGTATTACTGTCCTCTCTGAGGAGGACCAGACAGGGGTATTACTGTCCTCTCTGAGGAGGACCAGACAGGGGTATTACTGTCCTCTCTGAGGAGGACCAGACAGGGTATAACTGTCCTCTCTGAGGAGGACCAGACAGGGTATTACTGTCCTGTCTGAGGAGGACCAAACCAGACAGGGGTATAACTGTCCTCTCTGAGGAGGACCAGACCAGACAGGGGTATTACTGTCCTCTCTGGGGAAGACCAGACAGGGGTATTACTGAGCCCATGTGTGTTTATCACCTTTAAATCCTTCCTCATTGCTCTGTGATGTTCCTCTTCGTTCACTAGCAGAGTTCTACCAGAATGCAGGCGCTGGTCGGCCCAAACTCACAAAACAATCAACCTAGCTTTCATTACAAACTTGGGTCAAAATGTAATCATGATTTATGAGGAGGATCCTGAGACACAGGTGCCTAATGTGGACCTCTCACCCCCTCTTGTCTTTTTCCCAGTGGCCTAGTCCTGGAGCAACGCAGACCGCAGCGCTTCTCTTCCAGACCAATTACTGCGAGAATGACAAGTTACCAACGTGACGGGCGGCACCAGACCCCAGAGCTGACAGAGCTGCTGCCTTCACAACGCTCTCTACTCTGCCTGCCCTGTCGCAGTACATACCCCACTGCCAAAGCAAAGGGCTTCTTTGGGATATAACATAACACTTTTGACTGTGATGGACTAGCGTCCTGTCCAGGGGATGTACTTGTACAACAAGCTGCCTCACACTATAGAAACAGGAGATAGGCTCCATCTAAATCAAATCCAATTCAATTTTATTAGTCACATGTGCCGAATGCAACATTTCACTGTAGACCTTACAGTGAAATGCTTACTTACTGTCACGCCCTGGTCTTAGTATTTTGTGTTTATATATTTATTTGGTCAGGCCAGGGTGTGGCATGGGTTTATTTTGTGTTGTGTTGTGGTATTGGGGTTTTAGTAGGTATTGGGATTGTGGCTGAGTAGGGGTGTCTAGCATAGTCTATGGCTGCCTGAGGTTCTCAATCAGTCAGGTGATTCTCGTTGTCTCTGATTGGGAACCATATTTAGGTAGCCTGGGTTTCACTGTGTGTTTGTGGGTGATTGTTCCTGTCTCTGTGTTAGTTGTCACCTCGACTAACTGGTGCCACTGCACATTGACTCGGTACCTCCCTCTATATAGCCTCCACACTGACTCTGTACCGGTACCCTCTGTATATAGCCTCCACACTGACTCTGTACCGGTACCCTCTGTATATAGCCTCCACATTGACTCTGTACTGGTACCCCCTGTATATAGCCTCCACACTGACTCTGTACCGGTACCCTCTGTATATAGCCTCCACATTGACTCTGTATCAGTACCCTGTATATAGCCTCCACATTGACTCTGTACCGGTACCCCTGTATATAGCCTCCACATTGACTCTGTACCAGTACCCCTGTATATAGCCTCCACATTGACTCTGTACCGGTACCCCCTGTATATAGCCTCCACACTGACTCTGTACCGGTACCTCCCTGTATATAGCCTCCACATTGACTCTGTACCGGTACCTCCCTGTATATAGCCTCCACATTGACTCTGTACCGGTACCCCCTGTATATAGCCTCCACACTGACTCTGTACCAGTACCTCCCTGTATATAGCCTCCACATTGACTCTGTACCGGTACCCCCTGTATATAGCCTCCACATTGACTCTGTACCGGTACCTCCCTGTATATAGCCTCCACATTGACTCTGTACCGGTAACCCCCTGTATATAGCCTCCACATTGACTCTGTACCGGTACCTCCCTGTATATAGCCTCCACATTGACTCTGTACCGGTACCCCCCTGTATATAGCCTCCACACTGACTCTGTACCAGTACCTCCCTGTATATAGCCTCCACATTGACTCTGTACCGGTACCCCCTGTATATAGCCTCCACACTGACTCTGTACCGGTACCTCCCTGTATATAGCCTCCACATTGACTCTGTACCGGTACCTCCCTGTATATAGCCTCCACATTGACTCTGTACCGGTACCTCCCTGTATATAGCCTCCACATTGACTCTGTACCAGTACCTCCCTGTATATAGCCTCCACATTGACTCTGTACCGGTACCTCCCTGTATATAGCCTCCACACTGACTCTGTACCAGTACCTCCCTGTATATAGCCTCCACATTGACTCTGTACCGGTACCTCCCTGTATATAGCCTCCACATTGACTCTGTACCAGTACCTCCCTGCATATAGCCTCCACATTGACTCTGTACCAGTACCTCCCTGTATATAGCCTCCACATTGACTCTGTACCGGTACCTCCCTGTATATAGCCTCCACATTGACTCTGTACCGGTACCTCCCTGTATATAGCCTCCACATTGACTCTGTACCAGTACCTCCCTGTATATAGCCTCCACATTGACTCTGTACCAGTACCTCCCTGTATATAGCCTCCACATTGACTCTGTACCGGTACCTCCCTGTATATAGCCTCCACATTGACTCTGTACCGGTACCTCCCTGTATATAGCCTCCACATTGACTCTGTACCGGTACCTCCCTGTATATAGCCTTCACATTGACTCTGTACCAGTACCTCCCTGTATATAGCATCCACATTGACTCTGTACCGGTACCTCCCTGTATATAGCCTCCACATTGACTCTGTACCGGTACCTCCCTGTATATAGCCTTCACATTGACTCTGTACCGGTACCTCCTGTATATAGCCTCCACATTGACTCTGTACCAGTACCTCCCTGCATATAGCCTTCACATTGACTCTGTACCGGTACCTCCCTGTATATAGCCTCCACATTGACTCTGTACCGGTACCTCCCTGTATATAGCCTCCACATTGACTCTGTACCGGTACCCCCTCTATATAGCCTCCACATTGACTCTGTACCGGTACCTCCCTGTATATAGCCTCCACATTGACTCTGTACCGGTACCTCCCTGTATATAGCCTTCACATTGACTCTGTACCGGTACCTCCCTGTATATAGCCTCCACATTGACTCTGTACCGGTACCTCCCTGTATATAGCCTCCACATTGACTCTGTACCGGTACCTCCCTGTATATAGCCTCCACATTGACTCTGTACCGGTACCTCCCTGTATATAGCCTCCACATTGACTCTGTACCGGTACCTCCCTGTATATAGCCTTCACATTGACTCTGTACCGGTACCTCCCTGTATATAGCCTCCACACTGACTCTGTACCGGTACCTCCCTGTATATAGCCTCCACATTGACTCTGTACCAGTACCTCCCTGTATATAGCCTCCACATTGACTCTGTACCAGTACCTCCCTGCATATAGCCTCCACATTGACTCTGTACCAGTACCTCCCTGCATATAGCCTCCACATTGACTCTGTACCAGTACCTCCCTGTATATAGCCTCCACATTGACTCTGTACCAGTACCTCCCTGTATATAGCCTCCACATTGACTCTGTACCAGTACCTCCCTGCATATAGCCTCCACATTGATCTGTACCGGTACCTCCCTGCATATAGCCTCCACATTGACTCTGTACCAGTACCTCCCTGCATATAGCCTCCACATTGACTCTGTACCAGTACCTCCCTGCATATAGCCTCCACATTGACTCTGTACCAGTACCTCCCTGCATATAGCCTCGCTATTGTTATTTTACTGCTTCTCTTTAACTACTTGTTACTTTTATTTCTTATTCGTATTCATATTTTTTAAACTGCATTGTTGGTTAAAGGCTTGTAAGTAAGCATTTCACTGTAAGGTCTATAGTGAAATGTTGCATTCGGCACATGTGACACACACGCACACAGACAGACAGACAGACAGACACACACACACACACACACACACATCGAGGGGGTGAACGACAGACAGAGCCATTAAAGAGGATCAAGTGTTGACTCGCTCATTTCCCAGGAGACTTTGTGTTAATTATCCAATAAACATGCTGGTTGACATCAACAACAACACACACACACACACATAAACACAGAGGTAAACAATAACAGAACCTGGCTGTCACTGATTGGTAATTGGAGCTGTCAGTGACCTGAGAAGGCGGGTCGTTAAACCTTTTTAGCAAATTGCGTTATTAGAAAAACAAAATTGGATCAATAACCTTATGATTACATCACTGATTATGTGTCCAAGAATATAATCATGAGAGGTATTTTTCTCCCATGTTGAAAGGCCATTGTGACAAGCCCACATTAGGAAAGATTATGTTTGTTATTACCTCCTCATAAATACCGATAATTACTGACACAATTTCCAGAACTAAAATACTTCCTAAAGTGTTTTCTTTTCCATTGGGATCAAATGACGATGGCCCATTATTTGACATGGTACTCTGTCTGTTTAACAGGTTAGCTAACTCCTGGAGAAGTCCACTCCATCGACCTCCTCTACCAGCACACAGCACCAATCACCTTTGACAAGTTGAACAGCCTGTGCCATTTTCCCCTCTCGCTGAATTAAGTGAAGTGTCCCTCCTCTCAGAGAAAAGCAGGCTGAGTTCTCGGCTTCTCACCCTAGCAGGTGACCTGTCAGCCAATAGCTGCGGTCTCAGAAGGACTCGACAGTGCTTGGCATTTGATTGGCTCCCCTGGTGACTGGAGAAGGTTGCACCGGAGCAGCCTTATAGAGGTGGTGATTAAACCATAGCCTGCTTCTAATGAAGTGAACTAGAGAGGGGACACGTCTCACTTTGGAGTGAATACTACACCCTATGAAGAGTGCAACGGCTCATATAGCAGGGAATCGCAGTGCTCTCTGAAGGAGCCAATTCATCTCACAAACGGTTCATATAGCAGGGAATCACAGTGCCCCATGAAGGAGCCAATTCATCTCACAACGACTCATATAGCAGGGAATCACAGTGCCCCATGAAGGAGCCAATTCATCTCACAACGACTCATATAGCAGGGAATCACAGTGCCCCATGAAGGAGCCAATTCATCTCACAAACGGTTCATATAGCAGGGAATCACAGTGCCCCATGAAGGAGCCAATTCATCTCACAAACGGTTCATATAGCAGGGAATCACAGTGCCCCATGAAGGAGCCAATTCATCTCACAACGACTCATATAGCAGGGAATCACAGTGCCCCATGAAGGAGCCAATTCATCTCACAAACGGTTCATATAGCAGGGAATCACAGTGCCCCATGAAGGAGCCAATTCATCTCACAAACGGTTCATATAGCAGGGAATCACAGTGCCCCATGAAGGAGCCAATTCATCTCACAACGACTCATATAGCAGGGAATCACAGTGCCCCATGAAGGAGCCAATTCATCTCACAAACGGTTCATATAGCAGGGAATCACAGTGCCCCATGAAGGAGCCAATTCATCTCACAAACGGTTCATATAGCAGGGAATCACAGTGCCCCATGAAGGAGCCAATTCATCTCACAACGACTCATATAGCAGGGAATCACAGTGCCCCATGAAGGAGCCAATTCATCTCACAAACGGTTCATATAGCAGGGAATCACAGTGCCCCATGAAGGAGCCAATTCATCTCACAAACGGTTCATATAGCAGGGAATCACAGTGCCCCATGAAGGAGCCAATTCATCTCACAACGACTCATATAGCAGGGAATCACAGTGCCCCATGAAGGAGCCAATTCATCTCACAACGACTCATATAGCAGGGAATCACAGTGCCCCATGAAGGAGCCAATTCATCTCACAAACGGTTCATATAGCAGGGAATCACAGTGCCCCATGAAGGAGCCAATTCATCTCACAAACGGTTCATATAGCAGGGAATCACAGTGCCCCATGAAGGAGCCAATTCATCTCACAACGACTCATATAGCAGGGAATCACAGTGCCCCATGAAGGAGCCAATTCATCTCACAAACGGTTCATATAGCAGGGAATCACAGTGCCCCATGAAGGAGCCAATTCATCTCACAAACGGTTCATATAGCAGGGAATCACAGTGCCCCATGAAGGAGCCAATTCATCTCACAACGACTCATATAGCAGGGAATCACAGTGCCCCATGAAGGAGCCAATTCATCTCACAAACGGTTCATATAGCAGGGAATCACAGTGCCCCATGAAGGAGCCAATTCATTTCACAAACGGTTCATATAGCAGGGAATCACAGTGCCCCATGAAGGAGCCAATTCATCTCACAACGACTCATATAGCAGGGAATCACAGTGCCCCATGAAGGAGCCAATTCATCTCACAAACGGTTCATATAGCAGGGAATCACAGTGCCCCATGAAGGAGCCAATTCATCTCACAAACGGTTCATATAGCAGGGAATCACAGTGCCCCATGAAGGAGCCAATTCATCTCACAAACGGTTCATATAGCAGGGAATCACAGTGCCCTATGAAGGAGCTACGTCATCTCACATGTGTATGAGTATCCTACACCCTTTGCCTAACTAGGTGCCCTATGAAGGGGACACGTCATTTCACACAGGGATAAGTACTACACCCTTGCTTTAACTCGGTGATCTATGAGGGGTGCATGACGTCTCACAAATGAGTGAACTCTGTAACCGAGTTGGCTCCTTCAGGGAGAACCCATCTCTCCCTAGGGAGCGTAGACCATGGACGACTCCTCTTTGTCACAATGGGCCGTCATTCTATCCCATTCCGAACCTTCCGGAGTTCCATGGATGCTCTCTTTTCCCCTCGCTGGTTCCAGGATAGAGGTTGCCTGGTGATGTTGGAGGGCGGGCTTTCGGGGAGCGTGGCTGTTCCGTACCTCATCTTCTGGAACCATGGTCTACCTCATGAAGAAAACATGCCCTTTGTTAATACAATTATACGTCAATTAAACATGTCAACCCATTGGCTTTGATTAAAGACAATCATTCTCAACGTTTATAAGTCACCAGGCACCATTGTTCTGTAACTGTGTATTAAGGTCTCCCTCCAGTCTCCTTTTCGCCTCATTTAACACCTGATTTACTTAAGAAAAGGTACATCTCAATAGGTGTCCTCTTTTGTACTCTATTAGGAGGGCCTTTCCCCTGTTGTACTCTATTGGGTGGGCCTTTCCTCTGTTGTACTCTATTGGGAGGGCCTTTCCCCTGTTGTACTCTATTGGGTGGGCCTTTCCTCTGTTGTACTCTATTGGGTGGGCCTTTCCTCTGTTGTACTCTATTGGGAGGGCCTTTCCCCTGTTGTACTCTATTGGGTGGGCCTTTCCCCTGTTGTACTCTATTGGGAGGGCCTTTCCTCTGTTGTACTCTATTGGGAGGGCCTTTCCTCTGTTGTACTCTATTGGGAGGGCCTTTCCCCTGTTGTACTCTATTGGGTGGGCCTTTCCCCTGTTGTACTCTATTGGGAGGGCCTTTCCTCTGTTGTACTCTATTGGGAGGGCCTTTCCCCTGTTGTACTCTATTGGGAGGGCCTTTCCTCTGTTGTACTCTATTGGGAGGGCCTTTCCTCTGTTGTACTCTATTGGGAGGGCCTTTCCTCTGTTGTACTCTATTGGGTGGGCCTTTCCTCTGTTGTACTCTACTGGGAGGGCCTTTCCTCTGTTGTACTCTATTGGGAGGGCCTTTCCTCTGTTGTACTCTATTGGGAGGGCCTTTCCTCTGTTGTACTCTATTGGGAGGGCCTTTCCTCTGTTGTACTCTATTGGGTGGGCCTTTCCCCTGTTGTACTCTATTGGGAGGGCCTTTCCCCTGTTGTACTCTATTGGGAGGGCCTTTCCCCTGTTGTACTCTATTGGGAGGGCCTTTCCTCTGTTGTACTCTATTGGGAGGGCCTTTCCTCTGTTGTACTCTATTGGGAGGGCCTTTCCCCTGTTGTACTCTATTGGGAGGGCCTTTCCTCTGTTGTACTCTATTGGGAGGGCCTTTCCTCTGTTGTACTCTATTGGGAGGGCCTTTCCTCTGTTGTACTCTATTGGGAGGGCCTTTCCCCTGTTGTACTCCGTTGCTCATCAATTATTCCTTACTTACGAGCCCTAATCAATAATTCAGAGTCAAAAAGGAAGAAAATATTACAAAATAAAAAAGTTTAGATATTGGTGTTAATGTTGGGTGCTGCTATAGATATTGGTACTAATGTTGGGTTCTGGTATAAACATTGGTATTAATGTTGGGTTCTGGTATAAATATTGGTTCTAATTTTGGGTGCTGCTATATATATTGGTACTAATGTTGGGTTCTGGTATATATATTGGTACTAATGTTGGGTTCTGGTATATATAGGTACTAATTTTGGGTGCTGCTATATATATTGGTGCTAATGTTGGGTTCTGGTATATATATTGGTACTAATGTTGGGTTCTGGTATATATATTGGTACTAATGTTGGGTTCTGGTATATTTATTGGTACTAATGTTGGGTTCTGGTATAGATATTGGTACTAATCCTGGGTGTTGGTACATACAGTTGAAGTTGGAAGTTTACATACACCTCAGCCAAATACATTTCAACTCAGTTTTTCACAATTCCTGACATTTAATCCAAGAAAAAAATTCCCTGTCTTAGGTCAGTTAGGATCACCACTTTATTTTAAGAATGTGAAATGTCAGAATAATAGGAGAGAATGATTTATTTCAGCTTTTATTTCTTTCATCACATCCCCAGTGGCTCAGAAGTTTACATACACTCAATTAGTATTTGGTAGCATTGCCTTTAAATTGTTTAATTTGGGCAAACGTTTGCCTTCCACAAGCTTCCCACAATAAGTTGGGTGAATTTTGGCCCATTCCTCCTGACAGAACTGGTGTAACTGAGTCAGGTTTGTAGGCCTCCTTGCTCGCACACACTTTTTCAGTTCTGCCAACACATTTTTTATAGGATTGAGATTTGTGATGGCCACTCCAATATTTTGACTTCGTTGTCCTTAAGCCATTGTGCCACAACTTTGGAAGTATGCTTGGGTTTATTGTCCATTTAGAAGACCCATTTGCGACCAAGCTTTAACTTCCTGATGTCTTGAGATGTTACTTCAATATACCCACATCATTTTCTGTCCTCATGATGCCATCTATTGTGTGAAGTGCACCAGTCCCTCCTGCAGCAAAGCACCCCCACAACATGATGCTGCAACCCCCGTACTTCACGGTTGGGATGGTGTTCTTCGACTTCCTCCAAACATAATGATGGTCATTATGGCCAAACAGTTATATTTTTGTTTCATCAGACCAGAGGACATTTCTCCAGAAAGTATGATCAGTTGCAAGCCATAGTCTGGCTTTTTTATGGTGGTTTTGGAACAGTGGCTTCTTCCTTGCTGAGCTGCCTTTCAGGATATGTCATCAAATGATGACTCATTTTATATATGTGGGTATAGACACTTTTGTACCTGTTTCCTCCAGTATCTTCACAAGGTCCTTTGCTGTTGTTCTGGGATTGATTTGCACTTTTCGCACCAAAGTACATTCATCTCTAGGAGACAGAACGTGTCTCCTTCCTGGCAGTATTGTTTGTATTTACCTTTATTTAACTAGGCAAGTCAGTTAAGAACAAATTCCTATTTTCAATGACAGCCTAGGAACAGTGGGTTAACTGCCTGTTCAGGGGCAGAATGACAGATTTGTACTGTTTCAGCTCAGGGATTTGAACTTGCAACCTTGCGGTTACTTGTCCAACGCTCTAACCACTAGGCTACACCCGTTACCCCAATAGATGATGGCTGCGTGGTCCCATGGTGTTTATACTTGCATATTATTGTTTGTACAAATGAACGTGGTACCTTCGTACCTTTGGAAATTGCGCCCAAGGATGAACCAGACCTGTGGAGGTCTACAATTTTTTTCTGTGGTCTTGGCTGATTTCTTTGGATTTTCCCATGATGTCAAGCAAAGAGGCACTGAGTTTGGAGGTAGGCCTGGAAATACATCCACAGGTACACCTCCAATTGACTCAAATGAAGTCAATTAGCGTATCAGAAGTTTATAAAACCATGACATAATTTTCTGTAATTTTCTAAGCTGTTTAAAGGCACAGTCAACTTAGTGTATGTAAACTTCTGACCCACTGGAATTGTGATACAGTGAATTATAAGTGAAATAATCTGTCTGTAAACAATTGTTGGAAAAATGACTTATGTCATTCACAAAGTAGATGTTTGTTATCAAGAAATTTGCGGAGTGGTTGAAAAAATGAGTTTTAATGACTCCGACCTAAGTGTATGTAAACTTCCGACATCAACTGTATATTTGTACTAATTGTGGGTGCTGGTATATATATTGGTAGTAATTTTGGGTGCTGGTATATATATTGGTAGTAAGTTTGGGTGCTGGTATATATATTGGTACTAATTGTGGGTGCTGGTATATATATTGGTAGTAATTTTGGGTGCTGGTATATATATTGGTAGTAATTTTGGGTGCTGGTATATATATTGGTAGTAATTTTGGGTGCTGGTATATATATTGGTACTAATTGTGGGTGCTGGTATATATATTGGTAGTAATTTTGGGTGCTGGTATATATATTGGTACTAATTGTGGGTGCTGGTATATGTGACAGAATTAATTTGGGGTGTTAGTATAGGTTTTGGGTGCTGGCATAGACAGGGGTGCTGAGAGTTCCACAGCACTCCTCGAAAAATGGAACCAAAAAAACACCTTATTATTTATTTTTGAAAAAAACTTAGTGGGTTATTAGTGGACTGATATAGACGTCTGTAGCGCTGGCAAAGTAGTTGTATAATTAAAAACAATATCTTTCAGGATTCAGGAGTCGTTGTTCTGTCCCTTTCTCTGTGATCACCATTCTATTGGAACCCAGAATGAACCCAGAATGAACCCAGAATGAACCCAGAATGAACTAACCCCTGTTCTCAAACAATCCAAAGTTATGGACAAAGAAAAAAACATCCACCTCAAATTACAATTAAAACCACTTTTTTTTGTGCAGTATTAATTTACCATCCTTACAAACAAACACTGAATGCCCAAAAAGACAAAGTCTGAAAATGTAGGCACTCAGTACTGTAAGTTGTTCTGGATAAGAGCATCTACTAAAATCTAAAAAGAATGAATAGATCATTTCAGCTTTCACATGGAAATAAGTAGCATTTCAAGAAACTGTAAAAAAAAAAAATCTAAAGTATTTTTATATTCCACAAGTATTATCAGATGTTTTGTACAGATAATTATCAGACTCAAGTTACAAATGCTGGTAAACACTAAATACATATATATATTTTTAATCACAAAAGTAGTGCACTGGGCCTTTACTATTCCTATATCATTTGTTGTGTTCTGATCAGCTTAACTCTACAGTTGGTTACATAGTGTTGTGTTCTGATCAGCCTAACTCTACAGTTTGTTAGGTAGTGTTGTGTTCTGATCAGCCTAACTCTACAGTTGGTTACATAGTGTTGTGTTCTGATCAGCCTAACTCTACAGTTGGTTAGGTAGTGTTGTGTTCTGATCAGCCTAACTCTACAGTTGGTTACATAGTGTTGTGTACTGATCAGCCTAACTCTACAGTTGGTTACATAGTGTTGTGTTCTGATCAGCCTAACTCTACAGTTGGTTACATAGTGTTGTGTTCTGATCAGCCTAACTCTACAGTTTGTTAGGTAGTGTTGTGTTCTGATCAGCCTAACTCTACAGTTGGTTAGATAGTGTTGTGTGCTGATCAGCCTAACTCTACAGTTTGTTAGGTAGTGTTGTGTTCTGATCAGCCTAACTCTACAGTTGGCCCTTTACTAGTCCTCGATTAGCGGACAGATATAGACGTCTTCAGCGTGGGCAATTTGTATTCTTCTGTATCCCCAAGTCGACAAAAGAATTGCAGCTCCCCACCCCTAAATGACTTCCGGCGGCTATGGGTGCTGGTATACAGTAGGTGTCGGTACTCATCACATGTTGGTGCCAACAATAGGTGCTGTTAGAACATTTGAGCTGTCAAGTCTCTGTACCAGTGAGCACGGGCCCAACTCAAGCACTGCCACCTAGCTTTAAAGCTGGTTACATAGTGTTGTGTACTGATCAGCCTAACTCTACAGTTGGTTACATAGTGTTGTGTTCTGATCAGCCTAACTCTACAGTTGGTTACATAGTGTTGTGTTTTGATCAGCCTAACTCTACAGTTGGTTAGGTAGTGTTGTGTACTGATCAGCCTAACTCTACAGTTGGTTACATAGTGTTGTGTTTTGATCAGCCTAACTCTACAGTTGGTTACATAGTGTTGTGTTCTGATCAGCCTAACTCTACAGTTGGTTAGGTAGTGTTGTGTTCTGATCAGCCTAACTCTAAAGTTGGTTACATAGTGTTGTGTTCTGATCAGCCTAACTCTACAGTTTGTTAGGTAGTGTTGTGTACTGATCAGCCTAACTCTAAAGTTGGTTACATAGTGTTGTGTTCTGATCAGCCTAACTCTACAGTTGGTTACATAGTGTTGGTTTCTGATCAGCCTAACTCTACAGTTTGTTAGGTAGTGTTGTGTTCTGATCAGCCTAACTCTACAGTTGGTTACATAGTGTTGTGTTCTGATCAGCCTAACTCTACAGTTTGTTAGGTAGTGTTGTGTTCTGATCAGCCTAACTCTACAGTTGGTTAGGTAGTGTTGTGTTCTGATCAGCCTAACTCTACAGTTGGTTAGGTAGTGTTGTGTTCTGATCAGCCTAACTCTACAGTTGGTTACATTGTGTTGTGTTCTGATCAGCCTAACTCTGCAGTTGGTTACATAGTGGTGTGTTCTGATCAGCCTAACTCTACAGTTGGTTACATAGTGTTGTGTTCTGATCAGCCTAACTCTACAGTTGGTTACATAGTGTTGTGTGCTGATCAGCCTAACTCTACAGTTTGTTAGGTAGTGTTGTGTTCTGATCAGCCTAACTCTACAGTTGGCCCTTTACTAGTCCTCGATTAGCGGACAGATATAGACGTCTTCAGCGTGGGCAATTTGTATTCTTCTGCATCCCCAAGTCGACAAAAGAATTGCAGCTCCCCCACCCCTAAATGACTTCCGGCGGCTATGGGTGCTGGTATACAGTAGGTGTCGGTTCTCATCACATGTTGGTGCCAACAATAGGTGCTGTTAGAACATTTGAGCTGTCAAGTCTCTGTACCAGTGAGCACGGGCCCAACTCAAGCACTGCCACCTAGCTGTAAAGCTGGTTACATAGTGTTGTGTACTGATCAGCCTAACTCTACAGTTGGTTACATAGTGTTGTGTTCTGATCAGCCTAACTCTACAGTTGGTTACATAGTGTTGTGTTTTGATCAGCCTAACTCTACAGTTGGTTAGGTAGTGTTGTGTACTGATCAGCCTAACTCTACAGTTGGTTACATAGTGTTGTGTTTTGATCAGCCTAACTCTACAGTTGGTTACATAGTGTTGTGTTCTGATCAGCCTAACTCTACAGTTGGTTAGGTAGTGTTGTGTTCTGATCAGCCTAACTCTAAAGTTGGTTACATAGTGTTGTGTTCTGATCAGCCTAACTCTACAGTTTGTTAGGTAGTGTTGTGTACTGATCAGCCTAACTCTAAAGTTGGTTACATAGTGTTGTGTTCTGATCAGCCTAACTCTACAGTTGGTTACATAGTGTTGGTTTCTGATCAGCCTAACTCTACAGTTTGTTAGGTAGTGTTGTGTTCTGATCAGCCTAACTCTACAGTTGGTTACATAGTGTTGTGTTCTGATCAGCCTAACTCTACAGTTTGTTAGGTAGTGTTGTGTTCTGATCAGCCTAACTCTACAGTTGGTTAGGTAGTGTTGTGTTCTGATCAGCCTAACTCTACAGTTGGTTACATTGTGTTGTGTTCTGATCAGCCTAACTCTACAGTTGGTTACATAGTGTTGTGTACTGATCAGCCTAACTCTACAGTTTGTTAGGTAGTGTTGTGTTCTGATCAGCCTAACTCTACAGTTGGTTACATAGTGTTGTGTTCTGATCAGCCTAACTCTACAGTTGATTACATAGTGTTGTGTTCTGATCAGCCTAACTCTACAGTTTGTTAGGTAGTGTTGTGTTCTGATCAGCCTAACTCTACAGTTGGCCCTTTACTAGTCCTCGATTAGCGGACAGATATAGACGTCTTCAGCGTGGGCAATTTGTATTCTTCTGCATCCCCAAGTCGACAAAAGAATTGCAGCTCCCCCACCCCTAAATGACTTCCGGCGGCTATGGGTGCTGGTATACAGTAGGTGTCGGTTCTCATCACATGTTGGTGCCAACAATAGGTGCTGTTAGAACATTTGAGCTGTCAAGTCTCTGTACCAGTGAGCACGGGCCCAACTCAAGCACTGCCACCTAGCTGTAAAGCTGGTTACATAGTGTTGTGTACTGATCAGCCTAACTCTACAGTTGGTTACATAGTGTTGTGTACTGATCAGCCTAACTCTACAGTTGGTTACATAGTGTTGTGTTCTGATCAGCCTAACTCTACAGTTGGTTACATAGTGTTGTGTTTTGATCAGCCTAACTCTACAGTTGGTTACATAGTGTTGTGTTCTGATCAGCCTAACTCTACAGTTGGTTACATAGTGTTGTGTTCTGATCAGCCTAACTCTACAGTTGGTTACATAGTGTTGTGTTCTGATCAGCCTAACTCTACAGTTTGTTAGGTAGTGTTGTGTTCTGATCAGCCTAACTCTACAGTTGGTTACATAGTGTTGTGTTCTGATCAGCCTAACTCTACAGTTGGTTACATAGTGTTGTGTTCTGATCAGCCTAACTCTACAGTTGGTTAGATAGTGTTGTGTTCTGATCAACCTAACTCTACAGTTGTTTACATAGTGTTGTGTTCTGATCAGCCTAACTCTACAGTTGGTTAGGTAGTGTTGTTTTCTGATCAGCCTAACTCTACAGTTGGTTAGGTAGTGTTGTGTTCTGATCAGCCTAACTCTACAGTTGGTTACATAGTGTTGTGTTCTGATCTATGAGGGCAATAACACCTCACACAGCAGCACATCAGAAGCTAAATGGGTAAATGACAGATGCATATTTTTGGATTATATTTGTGTTTGTACATGAAGCACTTCCTCTTTTTAAAACCAATGTGACAAACTTAACCATCTGTTTACAATAGATGTTGCTTATCAAAAACACAGAAGAGAATCATTCTGCACTACTGTGTTCTACAAGTGTATTCATGTTCACCTAACCAACGGCAGTATGGTACTAAACTGTCTGCTCGCTCAGAGGAGATAGTAGGCCCATTCCTTGTGTGATTTGATCTACACATGCACCACAGCAGAGGTTTACGTTAACCACAGCTATGGGAGGGTTGGCTACTGCCGCTCAATGTGAGACAGTTGACTGTAGAGGTGGACAACAGGAAGAGTAAGAGACTCTCTAAAGCAGCTGTCTTGGTCATCTTGACATGTGTGTGTTTCAGTTAGAGAGTGAAATAGATTAATAAAGGTATTGTGGAAGAAATAGATACCATGAATAAGGGTTCTCTTCTCAACTTTTCAACTAGTACCTTAGAATGATTTTATTTTGTATTTTTTTAAAGAATTATCCGGATCCATGATCAGTTTTCCATTTTAGACCATAAGGATTGAGATTACGTTTACGGGTGAGACCTGACCTTAGATCAGCTCTCCTACTCAGTTAAAGTTTGAAACACCTTAATGCTCACTTGACTGGCTTCAAACAGCAGTGTTACCTTGCAACAAGTGTCAAAATCAAAAGTACCTCTGCTGTGGTGCAAGAGGAATACCTATGTGAGAATGCTGTTCATTGACTACAGCTCGGCATTCAACACCATAGTACCCTCCAAGCTCGTCATCAAGCTCGAGACCCTGGGTCTCGACCCCGCCCTGTGCAACTGGGTACTGGACTTCCTGACGGGCCGCCCCCAGGTGGTGAGGGTAGGCAACAACATCTCCTCCCCGCTGATCCTCAACACTGGGGCCCCACAAGGGTGCGTTCTGAGCCCTCTCCTGTACTCCCTGTTCACCCACGACTGCGTGGCCACGCACGCCTCCAACTCAATCATCAAGTTTGCGGACGACACAACAGTGGTAGGCTTGATTACCAACAACGACGAGACGGCCTACAGGGAGGAGGTGAGGGCCCTCGGAGTGTGGTGTCAGGAAAATAACCTCACACTCAACGTCAACAAAACTAAGGAGATGATTGTGGACTTCAGGAAACAGCAGAGGGAACACCCCCTATCCACATCGATGGAACAGTAGTGGAGAGGGTAGCAAGTTTTAAGTTCCTCGGCATACACATCACAGACAAACTGAATTGGTCCACTCACACAGACAGCATCGTGAAGAAGGTGCAGCAGCGCCTCTTCAACCTCAGGAGGCTGAAGAAATTCGGCTTGTCACCAAAAGCACTCACAAACTTCTACAGATGCACAATCGAGAGCATCCTGGCGGGCTGTATCACCGCCTGGTACGGCAACTGCTCCGCCCTCAACCGTAAGGCTCTCCAGAGGGTAGTGAGGTCTGCACAACGCATCACCGGGGGCAAACTACCTGCCCTCCAGGACACCTACACCACCCGATGTTACAGGAAGGCCATAAAGATCATCAAGGACATCAACCACCCGAGCCACTGCCCATTCACCCCGCTATCATCCAGAAGGCGAGGTCAGTACAGGTGCATCAAAGCTGGGACCGAGAGACTGAAAAACAGCTTCTATCTCAAGGCCATCAGACTGTTAAACAACCACCACTAACATTGACTGGCTGCTGCCAACACACTGACACTGTCTCAACTCCAGCCACTTTAATAATGGGAATTGATGGGAAATGAGGTAAATATATCACTAGCCACTTTAAACAATGCTACCTTATTTAATGTTACTTACCCTACATTATTCATCTCATATGCATACGTGTATACTGTACTCTATATCATCGACTGTATCCTTATGTAATACATGTATCACTAGCCACTTTAACTATGCCACTTTGTTTACATACCAATCTCATATGTATATACTGTACTCGATACCATCTACTGTATCTTGCCTATGCTGCTCTGTACCATCACTCATTCATATATCCTTATGTACATATTCTTTATCCCCTTACACTGTGTATAAGACAGTACTTTTGGAATTGTTAGTTAGATTACTTGTTGGTTATTACTGCATTGTCGGAACTAGAAGCACAAGCATTTCGCTACACTCGCATTAACATCTGCTAACCTTGTGTATGTGACAAATAAAATTTGATTTGATTTGATTTGATTTAGATAGCAGGGTGGTGGTGGTGGTGGTGGTGGTGGTGGGGGGAGGGGGGGGGTTCCACTTGAGAGATTCCCAACAACCACAGCCTGTGGTTTAACATCCAACTCTCATTTCTGTCATTAGATGGTGGGGGAAACTGCAGGATAGCACCTGGCACAACACAAATCCACTGGGCACGGATGTCAGTTCAACATCCAGTTTTGATCTACATTAAGGTTGAGTTGTCAACTATTGTGAATTGAACGTGAATTCAGCAAAACATGTCACCATCATGTCAATGGATTTAGGTTAAAAGTTAGTGCCATCCGTTTTGTTATCAAATCACCTTATACCTTATACCACCCACCACTGCGACCTGTATGCTCTAGTTGGCTGGCCCTCGCTACATATTCGTTGCCAGATCCACTGGCTCCAGGTCATCTATAAGTCTATGCTAGGTAAAGCTCCGCCTTATCTCAGTTCACTGGTAACGATAACAACACCCACGCATAGCACACGTTCTAGCAGGTATATCTCACTGATCATCCCCAAAGCCAACACCTCATTTGGCCACCTTGACTGGAACGAATTGCAAAATTAGCTGAAGTTGGAGACTTTTATTTCCCTCATCAACTTTAAACATCAACTATCTGTGCAGCTAACCGATCGCTGCAGCTGTACATAGTCCATCTGTAAATAGCCCACCCAATCTACCTAACTCAACCCCATACTGTTTTTATTTATTTACTTTTCTGCTCTTTTGCACACCAGTATCTCTACTTGCACATCATCATCTGCTCATCTATCTCTCCAGTGTTAATCTGCTAAATTGTAATCATTCGCTCCTATGGTCTATTTATTGCCTACCTCCTCATGCCTTTTGCACACAATGTATATAGACTTTCTACTGTGTCATTGATTTGTTTTTTGTGTTACTGGCTTGTTTATTGTTTATTCCATGTGTAACTCTGTGTTGTTGTCTGTGTCACACTGCTTTGCTTTATCTTGGCCAGGTCGCAGTTGCAAATGAGAACTTGTTCTCAACTAGCCTAACTGGTTAAATAAAGGTGAAAATAAAAAATTTAAATTATAAAAATGTAAAAGAGATGAAATGCCCTTACATTGATTACTTTCTGCTAATCCAATTAGTTTTCCATACACTTTTGTCATCGCATAGATTTGATGTTTTTGAAATGACGTAGAAACAACGTTGATTCAACCATTTTTTTTGCCCCAGTGGGAAGTAAACAAACCCATCTTCTATTAGGGGTTCTCTCTTTGCCATTGTACTCTAGGCCGAGGCTGCAAATCCACATTTTCTGGACATTCGGGAAGAGAGGGTCTTTGTCCAGAATTTTTTTAAATGTTATTTTACTAGGCAAGTCAGTTAAGAACAAATTCTTATTTTCAATGACAGCCTAGGAACAGTGGGTTAACTGCCTGTTCAAGGGCAGAACGACAGATTTTGTACCTTGTCAGCTTGGGGATTTGAACTTACAACCTTTCAGTTACTAGTCCAATGCTCTAACCACTAGGCTACACTGCCGCCCGTCGGATTCCCGCAGCTACTCCATATATTCTAGCAGTATGAGGACAGCATTTGTCTGGTAGACAAACACCATTGAGTTCTGAGTTACGGGGTGTGTCCCAAATGGCACCCTATTCCCTTTATAGTGCACTACTTTTGACCAGAGCTCTAATGGGCTATATAGGGAATGACCAGAGCCCTGTGGTCAAAAGTAGGGCACTACAAAGGGATTTGGACGCAGACATGATAATGTCTGGGGGGGATCATGAGGAAAACAACAGCCTTTGAGAGGGAGGGATGTTTCAAAGGATATTTTTGGCCAGACCTCTCAGGGAGAGAGCAATGTTTTTGAAGGATGTTTTTAGCCAGATGTCTCAGGGAAGGATTTTTTTGGCAAGACCTCTCAGGGAGGGAGAGATGTTTCGAAGGATGTTTTTGGCCAGACCTCTCAGGGAAGGATTTTTTTGGTTTTGGCCAGAAGGATGTTTTTGGCAAGACCTCTCAGGGAGGGAGGGATGTTTTGAAGGATGTTTTTGGCCAGACCTCCCAGGGAGGGGATATTTTGAAGTATGTTTTTGGCCAGACCTCTCAGGGAATGAGGGATGTTTTGAAGGTTGTTTTTGACCAGACCTTTCAGAGAGGGAGGAGAATCCAGAACACAGGCTCCGTAAGGACAGCCTGTGATAGGAAATCGATGTGGGAGTGATAGGAGGACCCTGTCTGGTGCCTAAGTCTGTCTGAACACAGCAGAGCAGCAGAGCGCACCCAGTCAGACAAAATACCCCAGAGTTCTGCTCTGAAAACCAGGCAACAGACCTGTTTGTCTCTGCCTTTCTCTTCATCTTCTAGCTGAGAGAAAGTTTGTCACATTCGTTATAAGGGTCGGACCGAGGCGCAGCGTGGTATGTGTACATTCTTTTTATTTAATTGAATGAACACCGAATAAACCAACTAAATGAACCGTGAAGCAAAACAAACTAGTGCTGACAGGCAACTACACAGACAAGATCCCACACCAGAAAGTGGGAAACAGGGCTGCCTAAATATGATCCCCAATCAGAGACAACGATAAACAGCTGTCTCTGATTGGGAACCATATAAGGCCAACATAGAAATGCATAAACCCCTAGACCTACAAAATCCTATACATACAAAAACCCATAGCCATGCAAAAAACCCTAGACATACAAAACCATAGACATACAAAAAACCCTAGACATACAAAAAACTAGAGTATCCACCCTAGTCACACCCTGACCTAACCAAAATATATAGAAAAACAGAGATATCTGCTTGTGATTCTCTGTACTTTGGATGGATGCCATACACCACACATCCAGAGTGTGCACAGAGGGGAGAGGGAGAGGGAGAGGGAGAGGGAGAGGGAGAGAGAGAGAGAGACAGGGAGAGAGAGAGAGAGAGAAAGAGAGAGAGAGAGAGAGGGGGAGAGAGAGAGAGAGAGACAGGGAGAGAGAGAGAGAGAGAGAGAGAGAGGGAGAGAGAGAGGGGAGAGAGAGAGAGACAGAGAGAGTGAGAGAGAGAGAGGGAGAGAGAGAGAGAGAGACAGGGAGAGAGAGAGAGAGAGAGAGAGAGAGAGAGAGAGACAGGGAGAGAGAGAGAGAGAGAGAGAGAGAGAGAGAGACCAAATAATGCATAAAGCCCTTACCCACAGAGATCTGAACCTGGAGAAGAGTCTCCTCGGCCAGCTGGTACTGTGACTCTGTTTACAAACACAAACAGACCCCACAGAGCCCCAGGACAGCAACACAATTAGATCCAACCAAATCAATGAGAAAACAAAAAGATAATTACATAATTGTAATTGGCACATTGGAAAGAATCAACAGAAAAAACAAAGCATACTGAATGTTATCTGGCTCCAAACAGAGAGTACACACTGGCAGAATACCTGACCACTGTGACTGACCCAAACTTAAGGAACGCTTTGACAATGTACAGACTCAGTGAACATAGCTATCGAGTGAGGTTGCCATAGGCAGACCTGGCTCTCAAGAGAAGACAGGCTATGTGGCCACCACTCACAAAATGAGGTGGAAAGAAATTGTGCTTTCTAACCTCCTGCCATATGTATGACCATATTAGAGATTCAAATTTCCCTCAGTGGGAAGACTAATGAGGATCATAATAATCATATATTCTCTGTTGTTTGATGGGCAAAAGGTAACCAGCCAGGCAAGTCATACTGTAAACAAAGTACAGTAGGACAACATACAGTAGGACAAAATACAGTAGCACAAAATACAGTAGGACAAAATACAGTAGCACAAAATACAGTAGGACAAAATACAATATGACAAAGTACAGTATGACAAAATACAGTATGACAAAGTACAGTATGACAAAATACAGTAGAACAAAGTACAGTAGGGCAAAATACAGTAGGACAAAATACAGTAGGACAAAGTACAGTAGGACAAAATACAGAATGACAAAATACAGTAGGACAAAGTGTATACAGTATGACAAAATACAGTATGACATAATGCAATATAACAAGTACAGTATGACAAAGTACAGGAGAACAAAGTACAGTAGGACAAAATACAGTAGGACAAAATACAGTAGGACAAAGTACAGTAGGACAAAATACAGTATGACAAAATACAGTATGACAAAATGCAATATGACAAGTACAGTATGACAAAGTACAGTATGACAAAGTACAGAATGACAAAATATAGTAGAACAAAATACAGTATGACAAAATACAGTATAACAAAGTACAGTATGACAAAATGCAAAATGCAGTATGACAAAGTACAGTATGTGCCCACTGCCCACAAAATGAGGTGGAAACCGAGCTGCACTTTCGAACCTCCTGCCAAATGTACAGCTTTTATACAGCTGATGCTTCACCTCTTTCCTGTTCAAGTTCATATCATGTTATCTGTGGATTTACTGTCTGTTCGAACCAGAGATGGTGTCATGGGAGAGGGTTTCCTGAGAGAGAGGGAAAATAAAGACTGATGAGGGAGGTCAGACATGAGATCAGTGGATGTGGATTCCTAAGAGAGCAGTCAGTCATCCTCTGGGATGCGTCACACTGTTTCTAGTCTTCTGGGAAGTTTTAGTTAGGTCTGTTACAGTAGATGATCTTTCTAGACTAGATTTAGAGCCACAGGGATGAAGGCTGCACTGGTCCAGACATAACCTGTTTGTACCTGGTCCCAGACCTGTTTGTACCTGGTCCCAGACCTGTTTGTACCTGGTCCCAGGTCTGTTTGTACCTGGTCCCAGGTCTGTTTGTACCAGGTCCCAGATCTGTTTGTACCTGGTCCCAGGACTGTTTGTACCTGGTCCCAGGTCTGTTTGTACCTGGTCCCAGATCTGTTGTACCTGGTCCCAGGTCTGTTTTTACCAGTTCCCAGGTCTGTTTTTACCTGGTCCCAGGTCTGTTTGTACCTGGTCCCAGGTCTGTTTGTACCTGGTCCCAGGTCTGTTTGTAACTGGTCCCAGGTCTGTTTGTACCTGGTCTCAGATCTGTTTGTACCTGGTCCCAGGTCTGTTTTTACCTGGTCCCAGGTCTGTTTTTACCTGGTCCCAGATCTGTTTGTACCTGGTCCCAGGTCTGTTTGTACCTGGTCCCAGACCTGTTTGTGCTGTCTTGCCAACTCCTATATATTATAGGATTATACTATAGGAGTTGGCAAGACAGCACTAACAGATCTGGGACCAAATCAAATCAAAGTTTATTTGTCACGTGCGCCGAATACAACACCTTACAGTGAAATGCTTACTTACAGGCTCGAACCAATGGTGCGGGAAAAAATGTGTGTGTGTGTGTGTGTGTGTGTGTGTGTGTGTGTGTGTGTGTGTGTGTGTGTGTGTGTGTGTGTGTGTGTGTGTGTGTGTGTGTGTGTGTGTGTGTAGAGTAGCAAGGCTATATACAGACACCGGTTAGTCAGGCTGATTGAGGTAGTATGTACATGTAGATATGATTAAAGTGACTATGCATATATGATGAACAGAGAGTAGCAGAATCGTAAAAAAGGGGTTGGCGGGTGGAGGGACACAATGCAGATAGCCCGGTTAGCTAATGTGCGGGAGCACTGGTTGGTCGGGCCAATTGAGGTAGTATGTACATGAATGTATAGTTAAAGTGACTATGCATATAAGATAAACAGAGAGTAGCAGCAGCATAAAAGAGGGGTTGGGGGAGGGGGAGGCACACAATGCAAATAGTCCGGGTAACCATTTGGTTACCTGTTCATGAGTCTTATGGCTTGGGGGTAAAAACTGTTGAGAAACCTTTTTGTCCTAGACTTGGCACTCCGGTACCGCTTGCCGTGCGGTAGTAGAGAGAACAGTCTATGACTGGGGTGGCTGGGGTCTTTGACAATTTTTAGGGCCTTCCTCTGACACCGCCTGGTGTAGAGGTCCTGGATGGCAGGTAGCTTTGTCCCAGTGATGTACTGTACTACCCTCTGAAGTGCCTTGCGGTCAGAGGCAGAGCAATTGCTGTACCAGGCAGTGATGCAACCGGTCAGGATGCTCTTGATGTTGCAGCTGTAGAACCTTTTGAGGATCTCAGGACCCATGCCAAATCTTTTCAGTTTCCTGAGGGGGAATAGGCTTTGTCGTGCCCTCTTCACAACTGTCTTGGTGTGTTTGGACCAATCTAGTTTGTTGTTGATGTGGACACCAAGGAATTTGAAGCTCTCAACCTGCTCCACTACAGCCCCGTCGATGAGAATGGGGACGTGCTCGGTGCTCCTTTTCCTGTAGTCCACAATCATCTCCTTAGTCTTAGTTACATTGAGGGATAGGTTGTTATCCTGGCACTACCCGGCCAGGCCTCTGACCTCCTCCCTATAGGCTGTCTCGTCGTTGACGGCGATCAGGCCTACCACTGTTGTGTCGTCAGCAAACTTAATGATGGTGTTGGAGTCGTGCCTGGCCATGCAGTCGTCGGTGAACATGGAGTACAGGAGGGGACTGAGCATGGACCCCTGCGGAGCTCCAGTGTTGAGGAATAGCATGGCAGATGTGTTGCTACCTACCCTCTTCACCTGGGAGTGGCCTGTCAGGAAGTCCAGGATCCAGTTGCAGAGGGAGGTGTTTAGTCCCAGGTTCCTTAGCTTGGTGATGAGCTTTGAGGGTACTATGGTGTTGAACGCTGAGCTGTAGTCAATGAACAGCATTCTCACATAGGTGTTTCTTTTGTCCAGGTTATGTCCGGAACGGCTCCTCCTTCATCCCTGTGCCAAAAACACCTGTGGATTTCAATCTAGACTATAGGCATCAGTGTAAAGGCTAGAGATCAGTGTAAAGGATAGAGATCAATGTAAATTAGTGTAGTACAATCTGGCATTAATTTTGGCGTCTGAAAGTATGCAGGGTTTTAAATGAAGGATGGTTTCGTACAACAGAGAAACAGGCACAGCCGAAGGCAATGAAACAGTCATTCTCTTTACTCATGAATACAAATGAGACACAGAAGTCACACATCTAACACACACACACACACACACACACACACACACACACACACACACACACACACACACACACACACACACACACACACACACACACACACACACACACACACACACACACACACCCTCCAAGCACCATCCCCCACTCATACGCTATGGGAACAATCAGAGCCAGCATCTTGTCTGTGGGTGGGTCCAGATGAATGAGCTAAGCTGAGCTGGGTGAATGTTTGGCTCACAGCTCTATGATAACACTGTGGGATGGTACATCTAAACATGTTTCTCCTCTCCTCTCCTCTCTTCTCCTCTCCTCTCCTCTCTTCTCCTCTCCTCTATTCCCGGTGAAGTTTGTGGCAGAGCATTGCATTGAACTGTGCGTATCTATGGTAACAATATTTTCTTGTGTTCAGTAATCTACAAAATAAACTAAGGTTCCTCAAGTGTTCTTTTAGAAGGGTTAGGGTTCTATATGGAACCATACTGACCCAAAGAACCATTAGAGCCCTTCAATTGGTTCTTAGCAGTTCACAAAATGGTGTTTTAGTGATAATTACAATGTAGGGGCTGCAGCTCATTAGAATATTTTGTTCACAGCCCTTTTTGTGCAACCGTGAGTGAGTGTCCTTCCTGGTTGATCTTATCTGTTGTGTTATGCTATTACATGTTGTGACTATGATCAGGGATGGTGTCTTGTGAAAGAATGATGTTTGGCCTTGTGTCAACTGAGAACGGTTGACTAAATTAGTAGTTAATAATAATACTGCTAATAATAATAATACTTAATTCTCTCATCAGGGACCACCAGCCGTTCCAGAGCTAGGATATCTGGTTCAACATGTTAATAAACACAATAATAAAACCTAGGGAATTTGAACAATATAATATGGTTATTAAACCAGAATTTAAAAAAACCCTGTATGGTTGATACAATGAACTTTATAGAACCCATCTCCATAAAGGTTCTATAAAGAACAATAATAAAGTGTTCTATATAGCCAGATAGTGGAACCCTTTTTTTAATGGTTCTTTATAGAACCATTCTCCATAAAGGTTCAATAAAGAAACATAAAAAAGGGTTCTATAGAGCCACAAAAAGGGTTGCAACCATAGCAGAACCCCTTTCTTGGTGCTATATAGAACTGTTTTTAATGGTTCTTTATATATATATATACAGTGGGGCAAAAAAGTATTTAGTCAGCCACCAATTGTGCAAGTTCTCCCATTTAAAAAGATGAGAGAGGCCTGTAATTTTCATCATAGGTACACTTCAACTATGACAGACAAAATGAGAAAGTAAATCCAGAAAATCACATTGTAGGATTTTTAATGAATTTATTTGCAAATTATGGTGGAAAATAAGTATTTGGTCAATAACAAAAGTTTATCTCAATACTTTGTTATATACCCTTTGGTGGCAATGACAGAGGTCAAACGTTTTCTGTAAGTCTTCACAAGGTTTTCACACACTGTTGCTGGTATTTTGGCGCATTCCTCCATTCAGATCTCCTCTAGAGCAGTGATGTTTTGGGGCTGTTGCTGGGCAACACGGACTTTCAGCTCCCTCCAAAGATTTTCTATGGGGTTGAGATCTGGATACTGGCTAGGCCAATCCAGTACCTTGAAATGCTTCTTACGAAGCCACTCCTTCATTGCCCGGGCGGTGTGTTTGGGATCATTATCATGCTGAAAGACCCAGCCAAGTGTCATCTTCAATGCCCTTGCTGATGGAAGGAGGTTTTCACTCAAAATCTCACGATACATGGCCCCATTCATTCTTTCCTTTACCCGGAGCAGTCGTCCTGGTCCCTTTGCAGAAAAACAGCCCCAAAGCATGATGTTTCCACCACTATGCTTCACAGTAGGTATGGTGTTCTTTGTATGCAACTCAGCATTCTTTGTCCTCCAAACACGACGAGTTGAGTTTTTACCAAAAAGTTCTATTTTGGTTTCATCTGACCATATGACATTCTCCCAATCTTCTTCTGGATCATCCAAATGCTCTCTAGCAAACTTCAGACGGGCCTGGACATGTACTGGCTTAAGCAGGGGGACACGTCTGGCACTGCAGGGTTTGAGTCCCTGGCGACGTAGTGTGTTACTGATGGTAGGCTTTGTTACTTTGGTCCCAGCTCTCTGCAGGTCTTTCACTAGGTCCCCCCGTGTGGTTCTGGGATTTTTGCTCACCGTTCTTATGATCATTTTGACCCCACGGGGTGAGATCTTGCGTGGAGCCCCAGATCGAGGGAGATTATCAGTGGTCTTGTATGTCTTCCATTTCCTAATAATTGCTCCCACAGTTGATTTCTTCAAACCAAGCTGCTTACCTATTGCAGATTCCGTCTTCCCAGCCTGGTGCAGGTCTACAATTTTGTTTCTGGTGTCCTTTGACAGCTCTTTGGTCTTGGCCATAGTGGAGTTTGGAATGTGACTGTTTGAGGTTGTGGAGAGGTGTCTTTTATACTGATAACAAGTTCAAACAGGTGCCATTAATACAGGTAACGAGTGGAGGACAGAGGAGCCTCTTAAAGAAGAAGTTACAGGTCTGTGAGAGCCAGAAATCTTGCTTGTTTGTAGGTGACCAAATACTTATTTTCCACCATAATTTGCAAATAAATTCATAAAAAAATCCTACAATGTGATTTTCTGGATTTTTTTCTTCTCATTTTGTCTGTCATAGTTGAAGTGTACCTATGATGAAAAATGACAGGCCTCTCTCATCTTTTTAAGTGGGAGAACTTGCACAATTGGTGGCTGACTAAATACTTTTTTGCCCCAGTGTATATTTGGGAAAGGGCACTGTATAGAACCATACAGATTCCCTTTAGAACCTTATGAACATGATAGAACCTTAAAAAAGGTTCCATATAGCACCAAAAAGGGTTATGCTATTCTTACTCTATATACCATGTGTTTTTGGTGTGTAGGAGGATGTCTCCCTACACAAACAGGATAGATTATGGAAAGGCAAACAAAACACATCATGCAAAGTATCCTAGCAGCATGTAAAGTAGCTTAGCCTGTGTATGCTAAGTAGCTTAGACTCAGCATGATAAGTAGTCTAGCCCGTGTAAGTTAAGTAGCCTCAGCTTGCTAAATAGCCTAACCTGTGTATGCTAAGTAGCCTCAGCATGCTAAGTAGCCTAGCCTGTGTATGCTAAGTAGCCTCAGCATGCTAAGTAGCCTAGCCCGTGTATGCTAAGTAGCCTCAGCATGCTAAGTAGCCTAGCCTGTGTATGCTAAGTGGCCTTAGCATGCTAAGTAGCCTAGCCTGTGTATGCTAAGTAGCCTCAGCATGCTAAGTAACACCTATCTATGGAAATAGTCCGCTAGCAGGATGTACAACTAAACACAGTACCTGCTAAGGACAGTTATTATATTGTAATATGACCACTGCCATCCAACTAATACTGATATCTGATCATGCATCATTCAAATCAGAAGATCATCCTTCAAGTCTGAAGTCCAACACCCATGGAGGGGTTGTGATAGCTGGTGATTAGGTAGGACCATTAGTTCAACTGTTGATTGGATCAATGTAAAGACTTGCAGGGAGAAAATATTGTGAAAAGCACGAAGTCAATGATTTCTAATTTATCCACATCAGTGTGTTTAAGTCTGATACACAGACATTAAACACCTCAGTGTGTATTGGCCTGATACACAAATATTAAACACCTCAGTGTGTTGTAGTCTGATTCACAGACATTAAACACCTCAGTGTGTTGTAGTTGGGTTGGACTGCAGAGTGAAGGAAAAGCAGCCAACAAGTGCTCAGCATATGTGGGAGCTCCTTCAAGATCGTTGGAAAAGCATTCCAGGTGAAGCTGGTCAAGATAATGCCAAGGGTGCACAAAGCTGTCATCAAGGGTGGCTACTTGAAGAATCTCATATATAAAATATATTTTGATTTGTATAACACTTTTTTGGTTACTACATGATTACATATGTGTTATTTCATAGTTTTGCTGTCTTCACTAGTATTCTACAATGTAGAAAATAGTAAAAAATAAAGAAAAACCCTTGAATGAGTAGGTGTTCTAAAACATTTGACCGGTAGTGTACACACACTAGCAACACACACACATACACACATTAGCAACACACACACATACACACACCCCTTCTAAAGAGCCAATCAATCTCCATTATCACATCATCCTGCCGGAGTTCTTTTAAGCGCGTGTCATTACAGACAAGAGTTGGTTCTCCCTCCCTCCCTCCCTCCCTCCCTCCCTCCCTCCCTCCCTCCCTCCCTCAATCCCTTTCTCTGTCTCCTTCCCTCTTGCCCTCCTTTCCTCCATCCATTCTTCCATCCCTAACACTGCCCCCTCTCTCCCTCCCTCCCCCTCTGCATAGTGTCTGGCGGGCATCTCTCTGTGGTTGTTAAGGTCCTTTGTGTTGTTGTTTATTTAACAGACCTGGTGTGTCATCACCCCCGCACGCCTTCCCTGTCTTCTGGAGGGTCCAATATCAATGAGGAGCCAGTGAGTCACAGAGCTGCCAACATCACGCAGATAGCCTGCAGGGAGGAAGGGGTCATCAGACGCTCACACACACACACACACGCACACGCTCACACACACACGCACACACACGCTCACGCTCACACACACACACACACACACACACACACACACACACACACACACACACACACACACACACACACACACACACACACACACACACACACACACACACACACACACACACACACACACACACATTTATGCCTACGGTGTCTTCAGAAAGTATTCAAGACTGATTCCACATTTTGTTGAGTTACAGCCTGAATTCAACACGCCATAATGACAAAGGTGTTAGACATTTTAGCAAATGTATTGAAAATGTAATGCATAAATATCTAATTTACATAAGTGTTGACACCCCTGAGTCAATACATGTTAGAATCACCTTTGGCAGCGATTACAGCTGTGAGTCTTTCTGGGTAAGTCTCTAAGCGCTTTGCACACCTGGATTGTAGAATATTTGTACGTTATTTCTGTTAAAATTTTTCAAGCTCTGTCAAGTTGGTTGTTGATCATTGCTAGACAGCCATTTTCAAGCTGATTTAAAGTCAAAACTGTAACTAGGCCACTCAGGAAAATTCAGTGTTGTCTTGGTAAGCAACTCCAGTGTATATTTGGCCTGGTCTTTTAGGTTATTGTCCTGCTGAAAGGTGAATTGGTCTCCCAGTGTCTGGTGGAAAGCAGACTGAACCAGGGTTTCCTCTATAATTTTGCCTGTGCTAAACTCTATTCTGTTTCTTTTCATAAAAATAGCATACCCATAACATGATGTAGCCATCACCATGATTGAAAATATGAAGAGTGGTCACGACTTCCGCCAAAGTCGGTTCCTCTCCTTGTTCGGGCGGCGTTCGGCGGTCGACGTCACCGGTCTTCTAGCCATCGCCGATTCACCTTTAATTTTCCATTTGTTTTGTCTTGTTTTCCCACACACCTGGTTTACATTCCCTCATTACGAGATGTGTATTTAACCCTTTGTTCCCCCCATGTTTGTGTGTGGAATTGTTTGTTGTAAAGTGTATTGTGCCCTTCAGACTGGTTTGGGACGGGTTATTTCAACCCATATTTGGTTGTTCTGGGTGCCGTTGGTTTTGCCTCATTAAACTGCTCCGGTTATTACCCAGTTCTGCTCTCCTGCGCCTGACTTCCCTGTAGACAGTTACTCACCTCTTACAAGAGTGGTACTTAGTAATGTGTTGTATTGGGTTTGCCCGTGACACAACTCTTTGTACTCAGGACAAAAAGTGAATTGCTTTGCCACCTTTTTTTGCAGTATTACTTTAGTGCCTTGTTGCTAACAGGATGCATGTTTTGGAATATTTTTGTTCTGTACAGGCTTCCTTCTTTTCACTCTGTCATTTAGGTCAGTATTGTGGAGTAACTACAATGTTGTAGATCCATCCTCAGTTTTTATCACAGCCATTAAACTCTGTAGCTGTTTTAAAGTCACCATTGGCCTCATGGTGAAATCCCTGAGCGGTTTCCTTTCACTCTGGCAACTGAGTTAGGAAGGACTGTCACGATGATCGAAATAAGTGGACCAAAGTGCAGCGTGGTGAACGCACATTTTCCTTTTATTTAAAATGTCACCAACGAAACAACCGTGAAGTTTACGAGGGCTAAGTGCCAATAACACAAGTCAACTACCCACACTGAAGGAGGGGGAAAAAGGCCTACCTAAGTATGATTCCCAATCAGAGACAACGATAGACAGCTGTCCCTGATTGAGAACCATACCCGGCCAAAACATAGAAATAAAGAAACATAGAAAACAAAACATAGAATGCCCACCCCTAAATCACAGTGCGACAAGGACTCCAGTATCTTTGTGGCCACCATCCAAAGTGTAATTAATAACTTCACCATGCTTATTAAAGGGATATCGAATGTCTGGTTTTTATTTTATTGTACCCATCTACCAATAGGTTTCTGTAACGGCAGATTTCCTCCTCTTCGTCTGAAGAGGAGTAAGGATCGGACCAAGATGCGGCGTGGTAAGAGTTCATGATGTTTATTTTAAAGACATAAACTGAACATTAAAAAAAAACAATAACTGTGACCAAACCGAAACAGTACCGTGTGGCGACAAACACGGAAACAAACACCCACCAACCAACAGTGAAACCCAGGCTACCTAAATATGGTTCCCAATCAGAGACAACAACTAGCACCTGCCTCTGATTGAGAACCATATCAGGCCAAACACAGAAACAGACAAACTAGACATCCAACATAGAATGCCCACTCAGATCACACCCTGACCAAACAAAACATAGAAACAGACAAACTAGACATGTAACATAGAATGCCCACTCAGATCACACCCTGACCAAACAAAACATATAAACATACAAAGCAAACTATGGTCAGGGTGTGACAATTCCCTTCTTTGTGAGGCATTAGAAAACCTCCCTTTTCTTTGTGGTGGGATCGGTGTTTGAAATTCACTGCTTGACTGAGGGACCTTACAGATAATTGTATATGTGGGGTACAGAGATGAGGTAGTCCTTAAAAACACATGTTAAACACTATTATTTCACACAGTGTGAGTCCATGCAACTTATTATGTGACCTGTCAGGCACATTTTTACTCCTGAACTTATTTAGGCTTGCCATAACAAAGAGTTTGAACACTTATTGACTCAAGAAATTGTAGTTTCTATAATTTTTCATGTTTAAAAAAAAAAACACTATCAAAAACATAATTCCACTTTGACATTATGGTGTATTGTGTGAAGGCCAGTACAGTTTCAGTTGAATCCATGTTAACTTCATATTTGTAACACAGAACAGGAAAAAGTTGAGGGGAGTTAATAATACCGTGTGAAGGACACGTACATGCACGTGCACACAACCTCAAATGCTATTAGCACATTAACAAAGCAAAATCACTGACCCTGTACACACCCACACAGACACTCTCAGGGGTGCTTTCAGGAACCTAAAAGGGTTATTTTCGGCTGAACCTTTTGAATAACCTTTTTCTGGTTTCTGGCTCTTTTGATTCCAGGTACCAAAAAGGTTTTCTTACGGGGACAGACGAAGAACCCGTTTGGAACCCGTTTTTATATAAGAGAGTATTTACTCCTACACATGTTTTCATCAATGCGTTCGAACACAGACAGAGCAGAGGAGATTATATATTATAAGTCCATTTCTTTATTAAACTCCAAGTCAGGCTGACGCCTCAGTATAGTCCGGCTGACTCCTCAGTATAGTCACTCTGACTTCTCAGTATAGTCAGGGTGACTCCTTAGTATAGTCAGGCTGACTCCTCAGTATAGTCAGGCTGATGCCTCAGTATAGTCAGGCTGACTCCTCAGTATAGTCAGGCTGATGCCTCAGTATAGTCACTCTGACTCCTCAGTATAGTCAGGCTGACTCCTCAGTATAGTCAGGCTGACTCCTCAGTATAGTCAGGCTGATGCATAAGTATAGTCACTCTGACTCCTTAGTATAGTCAGGCTGACTCCTTAGTATAGTCAGGCTGATGACTCAGTATAGTCACTCTGACTCCTCAGTATAGTCAGGCTGATGCCTCAGTATAGTCAGGCTGACGCCTCAGTATAGTCACTCTGATGCCTCAGTATAGTCACTCTGACTTCTCAGTATAGTCAGGCTGACGCCTCAGTATAGTCACTCTCATGCCTCAGTATAGTCACTCTGATGCATCAGTATAGTCACTCTGATGCCTCAGTATAGTCACTCTGATGCCTCAGTATAGTCACTCTGACTTCTCAGTATAGTCAGGATGACTCCTCAGTATAGTCAGGATGACTCCTCAGTATAGTCACTCTGATGCCTCAGTATAGTCACTCTGATGCCTCAGTACAGTCACTCTGATGCCTCAGTATAGTCACTCTGATGCCTCAGTATAGTCACTCTGATGCCTCAGTATAGTCACTCTGACTCCTCAGTATAGTCACTCTGACTCCTCAGTATAGTCAGGCTGACTCCTCAGTATAGTCAGGCTGACTCCTCAGTATAGTCAGGCTGACTCCTCAGTATAGTCAGGCTGACTCCTCAGTATAGTCAGGCTGATGCCTCAGTATAGTCACTCTGACTCCTCAGTATAGTCACTCTGACTCCTCAGTATAGTCACTCTGACTCCTCAATATGGTCAGGCTGACTCCTCAGTATAGTCACTATGACTCCTCATTATAGTCACTCTGACTCCTCAGTATAGTCACTCTGACTCCTCGTTATAGTCACTCTGGCTCCTCAGTATAGTCACTCTGACGCCTCAGTAGAGTCTGGATGACTCCTCAGTATAGTCACTCTCACTCCTCAGTATAGTCACTCTGACTCCTCATTATAGTCAGGCTGACTCCTCAGTATAGTCACTCTGACTCCTCAGTATAGTCAGGCTGACTCCTCAGTATAGTCAGGCTGATGCCTCAGTATATTCACTCTGACTTCTCAGTATAGTCAGGCTGACGCCTCTCAGTATAGTCAGGCTGATGCCTCTGTATATTCACTCTGACTTCTCAGTATAGTCAGGCTGATGCCTCAATATAGTCAGGCTGATGCCTCAGTATAGTCACTCTGATTCCTCAGTATAGTCACTCTGTCTCCTCAGTATAGTCAGGCTGATGCCTCAGTATAGTCACACTGACTCCTCAGTATAGTCACTCTGACTCCTCAGTATAGTCACTCTGACTCCTCAGTATAGTCACTCTGACTCCTCGTTATAGTCACTCTGGCTCCTCAGTATAGTCACTCTGACACCTCAGTAGAGTCAGGATGACTCCTCGGTATAGTCAGGCTGACACCTCAGTATAGTCAGGCTGACTCCTCAGTATAGTCACTCTCACTCCTCAGTATAGTCACTCTGACTCCTCAGTATAGTCAGGCTGACTCCTCAGTATAGTCAGGCTGACTCCTCAGTATAGTCACTATGACTCCTCAGTATAGTCAGGCTGACTCCTCAGTATAGTCAGGCTGACTCCTCAGTATAGTCACTCTGATGCCTCAGTATAGTCAGGCTGATGCCTCAGTATAGTCAGGCTGACTCCTCAGTATAGTCACTCTGACTCCTCATTATAGTCACTCTGACTCCTCAGTATAGTCACTCTGACGCCTCAGTAGAGTCAGGATGACTCCTCGGTATAGTCAGGCTGACTCCTCAGTATAGTCAGGCTGACTCCTCAGTATAGTCACTCTGACTCCTCATTATAGTCACTCTGACTCCTCAGTATAGTCAGGCTGACTCCTCAGTATAGTCACTCTGACTCCTCAGTATAGTCAGGCTGACTCCTCAGTATAGTCAGGCTGATGCCTCAGTATATTCACTCTGACTTCTCAGTATAGTCAGGATGACTCCTCGGTATAGTCAGGCTGACACCTCAGTATAGTCAGGCTGACTCCTCAGTATAGTCACTCTGACTCCTCAGTATAGTCAGGCTGACTCCTCAGTATAGTCAGGCTGATGCCTCAGTATAGTCAGGCTGATGCCTCAGTATAGTCACTCTGACTCCTCAGTATAGTCAGGCTGATGCCAAAGTATAGTCAAGCTGACTTCTCAATATATTCAGGATGACTCCTCAGTATAGTCAGGCTGACTCCTCAGTATAGTCTGGCTGACTCCTCAGTATATTCACACTGACGCCTCAGTATAGTCAGGCTGATGCCTCAGTATAGTCAGGCTGACACCTCAGTATATTCACTCTGACTTCTCAGTATAGTCAGGCTGATGCCTCAATATAGTCAGGCTGATGCCTCAGTATAGTCACTCTGATTCCTCAGTATAGTCACTCTGACTCCTCAGTATAGTCAGGCTGATGCCTCAGTATAGTCACACTGACTCCTCAGTATAGTCACTCTGACTCCTCAGTATAGTCACTCTGACTCCTCAGTATGGTCAGGCTGACTCCTCAGTATAGTCACTCTGATGCCTCAGTATAGTCAGGCTGACTCCTCAGTATAGTCACTCTGACTCCTCATTATAGTCACTCTGACTCCTCAGTATAGTCACTCTGACTCCTCAGTATAGTCACTCTGACGCCTCAGTAGAGTCAGGATAACTCCTCGGTATAGTCAGGCTGACGCCTCAGTATAGTCAGGCTGACTCCTCAGTATAGTCACTCTGATTCCTCAGTATAGTCACTCTGACTCCTCATTATAGTCAGGCTGACTCCTCAGTATAGTCACTCTGACTCCTTAGTATAGTCAGGCTGACTCCTCAGTATAGTCAGGCTGACGCCTCAGTATAGTCAGGCTGATGCCTCAGTATAGTCACTCTGACTCCTCAGTATAGTCAGGCTGACTCCTCAGTATAGTCAGGCTGACTCCTCAGTATAGTCAGGCTGATGCCTCAGTATAGTCACTCTGACTCCTCAGTATAGTCACTCTGACTCCTCAGTATAGTCAGGCTGATGCCACAGTATAGTCAGGCTGACTTCTCAATATAGTCAGGATGACTCCTCAGTATAGTCAGGCTGACTCCTCAGTATAGTCAGGCTGACTCCTCAGTATATTCACACTGACGCCTCAGTATAGTCAGGCTGATGCCTCAGTATAGTCCGGCTGACACCTCAGTATAGTCACTCTGACGCCTCAGTATAGTCACTCTGACTCCTCAATATGGTCAGGCTGACTCCTCATTATAGTCACTCTGACTCCTCAATATGGTCAAGCTGTCTCCTCAGTATAGTCAATCTGACTCCTCAGTATAGTCACTCTGATGCCTCAGTATAGTCAGGCTGATGCCTCAGTATAGTCAGGCTGACTCCTCAGTATAGTCAGGCTGACTCCTCAGTATAGTCATGCTTACTTGATCCAATTTTGAATCCCGAGGTCGATGCTGCAGTCCTCCGAGAGGATGCTGCAGTCCTCCGAGGTCGATGCTGCTGTCCTCCGAGAGGATGCTGCAGTCCTCCGAGAGGATGCTGCAGTCCTCCGAGAGGATGCTGCAGTCCTCCGAGGGGATGCTGCAGTCCTCCAAGAGGATGCTGTAGTCCTCCAAGAGGATGCTGCCCAGGTATTTAAAGGACGGGACTATTGCCAGTGATTTGTGTTCAATGGCATGCTGTGTGGAGGGATGGATCTCCATTGGCAGACAACTACTGTCTTGTTGGTGTTGATAGACAGTCCCATCCTGCTATAGACCCCCACAGCCGCTACAAGGACGGACTGAAGGTCTTCCGGAGTGTGAACCACAAGAGCACAGTCTTCAGCATACTGCAGCTCAAGAACCCGCTCCGTCAAAGCCTTGTTGGTTGCTTGGAACCTCCTAATAGGTTGAATAGGTTTCCATCCAGCCTGATGTCCACTGCAACACCGCTGCTGTCCTCAAGCTCCTTGTGGAGTACCTGGGTGACACATAGGAGGAAGATGTTAAAGTGGACAGGTGCCAGCACACACCCCTGCTTCACATCAATGCTTACTCCAAAGGGCACTGACTCCTGCCCTTCCATGGCCACCCAAGCCATCATCCCATCATCGAACTGGCAAAGGATGTTAACAAATGTATCTTGACAGCCAAGTTTGAGTATATTTCCCCATAGTAGTTGCCTGCTTACAGTGTCGAAGGCCTTGGAGAGGTCGGCAAAGGCCATGAAAAGGTCCTGGTGTTGTTCACGGCACATCTCCTGGAGTTGCCATGTCAAAACCGTGCCGTGAAAATCATGTGGACTGTAGTCCTGTTCTTTCTAAAGCCGCATCGTGACTCTGGCAACAGTTCCTCTGTGATGTTGTTCACCAGTCTGTGCAGCATCACCTCGGCCAGAACCTCGCCGGGCAACTGCCAGAAGGGATGTCCCCCTGGCTGTTGCCGCAGATGGACTTGTCACCTTTGTTCTTGTAGATGTTGACAATGTTTACATCCCGCCACTGTTGGGGAACGATCTCCTGGTCCCAAACCTCTTGGAAGGTTGGAGAATGATTGAGGTTTTGGAATGGGTCGTTCGGACAGGCAGTTCTTCCAGGATGGAGTGGTCTGTAGGAGAATGATGATTGACTAGTGTTTTAAAGTGGAGAGCCAACGTCGTAAGGATCTGGTTTGGGACATTCGAAATAGTTAAACCATTGTAAGTTTTCAAATTGTGCACGTCGATTTCAAATCAAATCAAATCAAATTTATTTATATAGCCCTTCGTACATCAGCTGATATCTCAAAGTGCTGTACAGAAACCCAGCCTAAAACCCCAAACAGCAAGCAATGCAGGTGTAGAAGCACGGTGGCTAGGAAAAACTCCCTAGAAAGGCCAAAACCTAGGAAGAAACCTAGAGAGGAACCAGGCTATGTGGGGTGGCCAGTCCTCTTCTGGCTGTGCCGGGTGGAGATTATAACAGAACATGGCCAAGATGTTCAAATGTTCATAAATGACCAGCATGGTCGAATAATAATAAGGCAGAACAGTTGAAACTGGAGCAGCAGCACAGTCAGGTGGAAGTTGAAACTGGAGCAGCAGCATGGCCAGGTGGACTGGGGACAGCAAGGAGTCATCATGTCAGGTAGTCCTGGGGCATGGTCCTAGGGCTCAGGTCAGTTGAAACTGGAACAGCAGCATGGCCAGGTGGACTGGGGACAGCAAGGAGTCATCATGTCAGGTTGTCCTGGAGCTCAGGTCCTAGGGCTCAGGTCCTCCGAGAGAGAGAAAGAAAGAGAGAAGGAGAGAATTAGAGAACGCACACTTAGATTCACACAGGACACCGAATAGGACAGGAGAAGTACTCCAGAAGTACCCCATTTCCTGTGCCTTATTCGTCCACCATTCGCTCTGCAGAGCGCGCACGGTTGTTTGCACTTCCTTGTTCGATGCACGCCATTGCTGACGTAGGGTAGCAGATGTGGGGCTGTTGAGAGTAGCCCTGTGCGCTTTGTGCATATTGTCCAGTAAGGTTGTGATGGTGTCAGAGTTCTCATCGAACCAGTCGTGATGTTTCCTACCTCTGTAGCCAATGGAGTGGGCCGCTGCCTGATTGAGCACTGAGCTAATAGATGTCCACTTCTGGTCCACAAGGTCCTCTGTCCTCTCTGAGGCTCAGTCTCCCTCAGCCTTTCAGCTCAGAAGAGGCTCAGTCTCCCTCAGCCTTTCAGCTCAGAAGAGGCTCAGTCTCCCTCAGCCTTTCAGCTCAGAAGAGGCTCAGTCTCCCTCAGCCTTTCAGCTCAGAAGAGGCTCAGTCTCCCTCAGCCTTTCAGCTCAGAAGAAATTCAGTCTCCCTCAGCCTTTCAGCTCAGAAGAAGCTCAGTATCCCTCAGCCTTTCAGCTCAGAAGAGGCTCAGTCTCCCCCACTCTTTCAGCTCAGAAGAGGCTCAGTCTCCCTTACTCTTTCAGCTCAGAAGAAGCTCAGTCTCCCTCAGCCTTTCAGCTCAGAAGAGGCTCAGTCTCCCTCAGCCTTTCAGCTCAGAAGAGGCTCAGTCTCCCTCAGCGTTTCAGCGAGAGAGCGACGGAACTCGTCCCTTACGGCAGCAGCTTTCTCAAGCCGGGTATGGTGCAGACGTCTCTTGAGTAAAGGGTTTTGCAGTAACAGTTATGTCTGAGTAGGCTTTTATCCTGAGCTTGGGAGAGAATGACAGACTTTTTAAAACTTATGTGCTGCTGAGCCGTTTATGCAAGTAATGGTGGAGAAACCAATGTCCAGTATATGAGATCTACATCTTGATGAGAACTGATCTGGCCGTGATATTATACTAAACACTTGAACCTTTTGTTGTTGTTGTTGATTGAACATGAAAAGAGATCTCAAACTACATGTGGGACATTTTGGGATGGAGAAATACAAAATAGAGAAACACTACGAAGCCAATCCCAGTCTCAGTTCAGATTACAGTACATCAGGTTCTTTGTTAGCAGAGAGAAAAGGGCTGAGGTGGTGCAACTTGTCATTGAGTTTTAGAAGGTCTCTGTCGTCACCTCTATAAGGGCTGTGCGGTGAGGCTGTGAATCCCAAAGGACTGCAGCCCACGGTAGAACCTTTAAATAAAGCACTGGCCTGATTACAGACACACACACACACACACACACACACACACACACACACACACACACACACACACACACACACACACACACACACACACACACACACACACACACACACACACACATGCGCGACAGACAGGCTGGCCTGAATCCACTACAGCCCAGCAAACCACAGATGCTGTAGCTAGCATAACGAGGAGCGGGAGACAGGGGAAGGAGGGTAATGGAGAGGAGAGTGGTGAGGCTATGGAGGTGGTAATGGTTGTTCATGGGGGTTGGGGGTTGGGAGAAGGGTATGCAGTATTGTTATAGACATGTTATAATCAGGGTAAGAAGCATCACCTCATTGAAAAGACATTCTATATCAACAGGTGACCTTTCTATCACCTTGCTTTGAGGTGGTAGTTAAAAACAACAACACTGCTCCCCATTGGCTCTTGACTCCCATCACCTTGACAACCAATTTATGAGAATGAGCACAAAGGGTGAATCGTCATTCTAGAGCAGATTGACTGACTGACTGACTGACTGACTAGGTTCCAGGGGATGAGGGGAAGGTTGACTGGTTAGATTGATGCATAATAAAGTCAGACTGGGAGGGCCATGCAAAAGTCAGACTGGGAGGGCCATGCAAAAGTCAGACTGGGAGGGCCATGCAAAAGTCAGACTGTAAGGGCACACCCCTCCGAAATGGACAAAAATGAATGGGAAGTCATTGGCACTGGACAAACCATATACACGGTGTCCAATACCACTCAATTCGGCATTGTTTCGTTCAAAGTTGATTGCAAATGCCATATGGCAAATGCCAGGTGTAACACTTTGAAAATCCAACAGATGGCGAGTGCGCTCCACCGTGGTTTTTCATATTGCAAGTGTAACACAAGTCACAAGTCAACACTTATCACCTCCTTAAAAAAGTGCTCCCTGGACCGTTTTTCGAAATTATTTTCGATTTTTTTGTCAATTACACATGTGTAAGAACTGTATACACATGTATAAAAACTCTATCAACATACTTTAGTCTTATTTTATTATCATTATTTATTTATTTTTTTTATTTTTTTTACTTGTGCTTAAGGCATATGTTTTGTCCATTTGCAATATGATTTCATAGGAAGTCAAAATGTGAAAAAAAATTCAAAAACTTATCACCCCCTTAAAAAAGTGCTTTCTGGACCGTTTTTCGAAATTATTTTGATTTTTTTGTCAATTAATCATGTGTAAGAACTGTATGAATATTTTTGTCCAATTTTATTATCATAATTATTATTATTTTTAACTTGTGCATAAGGCATATGTTTTGTCCATTTGCAACATGATTTCATAGGAAGTCAAAAGTCAAAGTCAAAAGTCACTTTTTTTGGGCCAAATGCCATAAGAAATGTCCAAATGCAATGTGAAAGATTTGAAAATGCCTAATCAGGATGTTATGTCCATTTGCCATGTACCATCATGAATTTGACATGCTCAAAAATACTGCAGAAATGCAAAATTGACTGGCCTGATGAACTCGGGATGGCCGGGCAGTGATAGTGGTTCCTCTCCATCGCTCGTTGTGTTGATTTCATCATGTCCATTTGGTGATGTTTTTTTCACTGTTGAATCATATTGCAAATGCACGTGCATTTGCAATATGTTTCAATAGGCATTTACCATCACGAATTTGGCATGCTCAAAAATCCTGCAGTAATGCGACTGGCCCAATGAACTCGGGATGGCTGGGCAGTGATTCTGGTTCCTCTCCATCGCTCGTTAGTGTTGATTTCAGAATGCCATTTTGGTGATGGTCCCTCTCCGTTTAAACATATTGCAAATGTACAAAAGTCAACCAGCAAGTCAGTGTCCATCAGTCAATTAGATGTCATTCTGACACCAAACTGATACCAATTGACACCAAACCCACTTTTTCCAACTCATTTAGAAGCCAACTATCACATATTTCAGAGCAGGCCCATAATTCACAGCGCCTTCAGTTTAAAACATAATAAAAACATAAAACACATAGTTATGTTCTAGCTGCAGGTCCAGTTCTGACATTATGTGTAGGCCTATGTGAGGCGACCCCGAATCCCGAGTTTCGGCTCGATAGGTCCTTCGGTGCCCGAGCAAGACCTTAATTGGTGCTGAAAATCCACTTTTTTCCATGCCTTGCTACGGGGTCCTTGAATGAGCTATCGGACAGAAACATTGGGGTCCTTCTCTATGGGCCGAGCCGGTTTCGATGCACCTAGTCTTGCGTCTCTGAGACTTTTCTAAATGTTGTCATTTTCGTAATGGTCAAAATGAATTGAAGTCATTGCAAATGTACGAGGCTGTTTCTCGGTCCAAGAATCTTCTAGAGCCAAGTAACTCACCACGCACTATTGACCTGAGGTCTAGAACAGGTTTCTAAAGTTTCAGAAGTCTTGGTCTGACGGTTCTTTTTTAGTTCGAACAAAGGTAACTATTGCAGGCTGTCACACCCTGACCATAGTTTGCTTTGTATGTTTCTATGTTTGTTTGGTCAGGGTGTGATCTGAGTGGGCATTCTATGTTGTGTGTCTAGTTTGTCTGTTTCTGTGTTTGGCCTGATATGGTTCTCAATCAGAGGCAGGTGTTAGTCATTGTCTCTGATTGGGAACCATATTTAGGTAGCCTGGGTTTCACTGTGTGTTTGTGGGTGATTGTTCCTGTCTTTGTGTTTTGCACCAGATAGGGCTGTTTTGAGTTCTCACGTTTATTGTTTTCATTAGTTTATTCATGTATAGTGTCTTCATTAAAGAAACATGAATAACCACCATGCTGCGTTTTGGTCCTCCTCTCCTTCACCACAAGAGAACCGTTACACAGGCACTGTCTGTCTCTACGCACCCCAATATGTCCCTCCTTCCAAGCTGTGTGTGTGTGTGATTTAGTTTTTCTTTGAAATGTGCCTAATCACACAAATGAAGTTTTAGAAAGATCTGACTTTTTTAACCCTTCGAAACAGCTCCTGTGACACCAATTATGGCACTTCCGGTTGGCACAGGAAGCTATAAGTAAACTCCTATCCTGATTGGCTTTTACAGAATCCTGAGTCTTAAGTCTTTACATTAAGAACAGACTGATTTACACAGGGTTGGATGCACTATTTATCACAAACTGCTGGTTGGGTATGGAAAAACACGTTTAGGGTGATTTTTAACCACTTCCGGTTGCTTCAGGAAGCTTAGAATCAACACAGGTAGACCTCATAGTGTCCTGATGGACTGTCATTGAAGACAGGTTCATAAGGCATTCATAACCCACATAGGCTTCAGGTTGACTTTAGAGGAGCAGGCAATGTATTCCTATGGGGAGAGATGTCATTGTAATCTGTGAGATCAAAAATCCCTGTTTTACTGTTAAGGGTTAATGCCACACGGTCAAGATTAGGCTTGCACAGATCGGGAGGACCTCAGGATCGTACCTGAGGTTGAATTGTGCTTCTCACCCTAACGGTTCTCTCACTGTCACCCAAAAGCAAGCAAGTAGCTCGCTCTGAGTGCAGTGAAAAAAAGTAGGCTTCATTTTGGGCCTACTTTTTTTCGCTGCACTCAGAGCGAGCTACGGTCAAGCGGGGCATCTCGTTGAACTCCGCACGGCATAGAGAATATGGAAATGCCATTGCAGGCTCTGTGTGTCTTTAAGCACCGCACTTTGTCACTCCATCCTTGCTGTGTGTGTGTGTGTGTGTGTGTGTGTGTGTGTGTGTGTGTGTGTGTGAGAGAGAGAGCTTTTCTTTGACATCTGTTGGGAGAAATGACTGACTTACAGTTCATGGGGGTTGCCTAATCACACATATGAAGTTTTGAAAAGATCTGACCTTTTTAACCCTTGGAAACATCACCTATGACACCCTTTTAAGGCACTTCCGGTTTACACAGGAAGCTGAAAGTGAACACATATCCTCCTTGGGGTAGGCAATTATAGAATTTAGAGTTTTAAGTCTTTATGTTAAGAACTGACTTATTTACGGAGGTGAGTGTGTGTTTAGTGAGTGTGTGTTATTTCAGAAAATCACAGAAAATCACAGAAATCTCGCAGAGCTCTGAAGCACAGAGAGAGAGAGAGAGAGAGAGAGAGAGAGAGATTGCTCTGATTATGTGATAAGCACTCAATTTAAGAGAGAGATCTTCTTGGCAACATTCTGCTTGGCAACAAACCACTAAGTTTAGAGCAGGTGCTTTTATCTTAGCTCCATGTTAGGAATTCTGTAAGGGCAGGGAGGGAAAGGATTCAGAGCTCTGTGTGTGTGTGTGTGTGTGTGTGTGTGTGTGTGTGTGTGTGTGTGTGTGTGTGTGTGTGTGTGTGTGTGTGTGTGTGTGTGTGTGTGTGTGTGTGTGTGTGTGTGTGTGTGTGTGTGTGTGTGTGTGTGTGTGTGTGTGCTTGTGTGTGCAGGTGCGTGGGACAGCAGACCCTTGGGTAGAAGAACAGACCAGCTGCCTGGGACAGAGAGCAGAGGGTAGGAAGCCCCATCTCCTCGACTGGACTCGTCTTGTTTGGTGTTCTTTACACACACAACACACAAACACACACACACACACACACACACACACACACACACACACACACACACACACACACTGTTCCTCACCCTGTCTATCCCCTCGTCGGTAGAGACTACACGCTCAAGTTAACACAATTATAGACAGGGTCATTAAGTATTAGCCAGCTGCTTTGTCTCCCAGAGGCATTCCCTAATGAAGGACAGCAGCACTGTCTCTGGCCATGGTGTCTGTGGTGTCTGTAGTGTCTGTGGTGTCTGTGGTGTCTGTGGTGGCCATGGTGTCTGTGGTTTCTGTAGCATCTGTGGTGACCATGGTGTCCGTGGTGCCTGTGGTGTATGTGGTGTCTGTGGTGGCCATGGTGTCTGTGGTGTATGTGGTGTCTGTGGTGGCCATGGTGTCTGTGGTGTCTGTGGTGTCTGTGGTGTCTGTGGTGTCTGTGGTGTCTGTGGTGTCTGTGGTGTCTGTGGTGTATGTCTGTCTGTGGTGTCTGTGGTGGCCATGGTGTCTGTAGTGTCTGTGTTGTCTGTAGTGTCTGTGGTGTATGTGGTGTCTGTAGTGTCTGTGGTTTCTGTGGTGTATGTAGCGTCTGTGGTGGCCATGGTGTCTCTGGTGTCTCTGGTGTCTCTGGCCATGGTGTCTGTGGTGTCTGTAGTGTCTGTGGTGGCCATGGTGTCTGTGGTGTCTGTGGTGGCCATGTTGTCTGTAGTGTCTGTGTTGTCTGCGGTGTATGTGGTGCCTGTGGTGCCCATGGTGTCTGTAGTGTCTGTGGTTTATGTGGTGTCCATGGTGTCTGTGGTGCCCATGGTGTCTGTGGTGTCTGAGTTGTCTGTGGTGTCCACGGTTTCTGTGGTGTGCATGGTATCTGTGGTGTCCACGGTTTCTGTGGTGTCTGCAGTGCCTGTAGTGTCTGTAGTGTTTGGTGTCCATGATGTCTGTGGTGTCCGTAGTATATGTGGTGTCTGTAGTGTCAAATCAAATCAAATCAAATCAAATTTTATTTGTCACATACACATGGTTAGCAGATGTTAATGCGAGTGTAGCGAAATGCTTGTGCTTCTAGTTCCGACAATGCAGTAATAACGAGCAAGTAATCTAACTAACAATTCCAAAAAAACTACTGTCATACACAGTGTAAGGGGATAAAGAATATGTACATAAGGATATATGAATGAGTGATGGTACAGAGCAGCATAGGCAAGATACAGTAGATGATATCGAGTACAGTATATACATATGAGATAAGTATGTAAACCAAGTGGCATAGTTAAAGTGGCTAGTGATACATGTATTACATAAGGATGCAGTCGATGATATAGAGTACAGTATCAACGTATGCATATGAGATGAACAATGTAGGGTAAGTAACATTATATAAGGTAGCATTGTTTAAAGTGGCTAGTGATATATTTACATCATTTCCCATCAATTCCCATGATTAAAGTGGCTGGAGTAGAGTCAGTGTCATTGACAGTGTGTTGGCAGTAGCCACTCAATGTTAGTGGTGGCTGTTTAACAGTCTGATGGCCTTGAGATAGAAGCTGTTTTTCAGTCTCTCGGTCCCAGCTTTGATGCACCTGTACTGACCTCGCCTTCTGGATGGCAGCGGGGTGAACAGGCAGTGGCTCGGGTGGTTGATGTCCTTGATGATCTTTATGGCCTTCCTGTAGCATCGGGTGGTGTAGGTGTCCTGGAGGGCAGGTAGTTTGCCCCCGGTGATGCGTTGTGCAGACCTCACTACCCTCTGGAGAGCCTTACGGTTGAGGGCGGTGCAGTTGCCATACCAGGCGGTGATACAGCCCGCCAGGATGCTCTCGATTGTGCATCTGTAGAAGTTTGTGAGTGCTTTTGGTGACAAGCCGAATTTCTTCAGCCTCCTGAGGTTGAAGAGGCGCTGCTGCGCCTTCCTCACGATGCTGTCTGTGTGAGTGGACCAATTCAGTTTGTCTGTGATGTGTATGCCGAGGAACTTAAAACTTGCTACCCTCTCCACTACTGTTCCATCGATGTGGATGGGGGTGTTCCCTCTGCTGTTTCCTGAAGTCCACAATCATCTCCTTAGTTTTGTTGACGTTGAGTGTGAGGTTATTTTCCTGACACCACACTCCGAGGGCCCTCACCTCCTCCCTGTAGGCCGTCTCGTCGTTGTTGGTGATCAAGCCTACCACTGTTGTGTCGTCCGCAAACTTGATGATTGAGTTGGAGGCGTGCATGGCCACGCAGTCGTGGGTGAACAGGGAGTACAGGAGAGGGCTCAGAACGCACCCTTGTGGGGCCCCAGTGTTGAGGATCAGCGGGGAGGAGATGTTGTTGCCTACCCTCACCACCTGGGGGCGGCCCGTCAGGAAGTCCAGTACCCAGTTGCACAGGGCGGGGTCGAGACCCAGGGTCTCGAGCTTGATGACGAGCTTGGAGGGTACTATGGTGTTGAATGCCGAGCTGTAGTCGATGAACAGCATTCTCACATAGGTATTCCTCTTGTCCAGATGGGTTAGGGCAGTGTGCAGTGTGGTTGAGATTGCATCGTCTGTGGACCTATTTGGGCGGTAAGCAAATTGGAGTGGGTCAAGGGTGTCAGGTAGGGTGGAGGTGATATGGTCCTTGACTAGTCTCTCAAAGCACTTCATGATGACGGATGTGAGTGCTACGGGGCGGTAGTCGTTTAGCTCAGTTACCTTAGCTTTCTTGGGAACAGGAACAATGGTGGCCCTCTTGAAGCATGTGGGAACAGCAGACTGGTATAGGGATTGATTGAATATGTCCGTAAACACACCGGCCAGCTGGTCTGCGCATGCTCTGAGGGCGCGGCTGGGGATGCCGTCTGGGCCTGCAGCCTTGCGAGGGTTAACACGTTTAAATGTCTTACTCACTTCGGCTGCAGTGAAGGAGAGACCGCATGTTTCCGTTGCAGGCCGTGTCAGTGGCACTGTATTGTCCTCAAAGCGGGCAAAAAGTTATTTAGTCTGCCTGGGAGCAAGACATCCTGGTCCGTGACTGGGCTGGGTTTCTTCCTGTAGTCCGTGATTGACTGTAGACCCTGCCACATACCTCTTGTGTCTGAGCCGTTGAATTGAGATTCTACTTTGTCTCTGTACTGGCGCTTAGCTTGTTTGATAGCCTTGCGGAGGGAATAGCTGCACTGTTTGTATTCAGTCATGTTACCAGACACCTTGCCCTGATTAAAAGCAGTGGTTCGTGCCTTCAGTTTCACACGAATGCTGCCATCAATCCACGGTTTCTGGTTAGGGAATGTTTTAATCGTTGCTATGGGAACGACATCTTCAACGCACGTTCTAATGAACTCGCACACCGTATCAGCGTATTCGTCAATGTTGTTGTCTGACGCAATACGAAACATCTCCCAGTCCACGTGATGGAAGCAGTCTTGGAGTGTGGAGTCAGCTTGGTCGGACCAGCGTTGGACAGACCTCAGCGTGGGAGCTTCTTGTTTTAGTTTCTGTCTGTAGGCAGGGATCAACAAAATGGAGTCGTGGTCAGCTTTTCCGAAAGGGGGCGGGGCAGGGCCTTATATGCGTCGCGGAAGTTAGAGTAACAATGATCCAGGGTCTTTCCACCCTGGTTGCGCAATCGATATGCTGATAAAATTTAGGGAGTCTTGTTTTCAGATTAGCCTTGTTAAAATCCCCAGCTACAATGAATGCAGCCTCCGGATAAATCGTTTCCAGTTTGCAGAGAGTTAAATAAAGTTCGTTCAGAGCCATCGATGTGTCTGCTTGGGGGATATATACGGCTGTGATTATAATCGAAGAGAATTCTCTTGGTAGATAATGCGGTCTACATTTGATTGTGAGGAATTCTAAATCAGGTGAACAGAAGGATTTGAGTTCCTGAATGTTTCTTTCATCACACCATGTCACGTTAGTCATAAGGCATACGCCCCCGCCCGTCTTCTTACCAGAAAGATGTTTGTTTCTGTCGGCGCGATGCGTGGAGAAACCCGTTGGCTGCACCGCTCGGATTGCGTCTCTCCAGTGAGCCATGTTTCCGTGAAGCAAAGAACGTTACAGTCTCTGATGTCCCTCTGGAATGCTACCCTTGCTCGGATTTCATCAACCTTGTTGTCAAGAGACTGGACATTGGCAAGAAGAATGCTAGGGAGTGGTGCACGATGTGCCCGTCTCCGGAGTCTGACCAGAAGACCGCTTCGTTTCCCTCTTTTTCTGAGTCGTTTTTTTTGGTCGCTGCATGTGATCCACTCGGTTACACTGGTTGTAAGGCAGAACACAGGATCCGCGTCGCGAAAAACATATTCTTGGTCGTACTGATGGTGAGTTGACGCTGATCTTATATTCAGTAGTTCTTCTCGGCTGTATGTAAAGAAACCTAAGATGACCTGGGGTACTAGTGTAAGAAATAACACGTAAAAACGTAAAAAACACGTAAAAAACAAAAAACTGCATAGTTTCCTAGGAACGCGAAGCGAGGCGGCCATCTCTGTCGGCGCCTAGTGTTTGTGGTGTCTAGTATCTGTGGTGTCCATGGTATCTGTGGTGTCCATGGTATCTGTGGTGTCCGTGGGGTCCATGGTATCTGTGGTGTCCGTGGTATCTGTGGTGTCTGTGACTATTAGGGAACTACAGAACAGACATAGACCCACAGGTTGACATCTGATAGAGTTAAACTATGTGTCTAAAATTGCACCATATTCAGTAATAAAGATAACATATAGTGCACTAGTTTTGACCAGGGCCTATACACCCTATTCACTATATAGTGCACTAGTTTTGACCAGGGCCTATACACCATATTCACTATATAGTGCACTAGTTTTGACCAGGGCCTATACACCATATTCACTATATAGTGCACTAGTTTTGACCAGGACCTATACACCCTATTCACTATATAGTGCACTAGTTTTGACCAGGGCCTATGCACCCTATTCCCTATATAGTGCAGTAGTAATGACCAGGGCCTATGCACCCTATTCACTATAACGGACTACAGGGCACAATAGGACTCTGGTCAAAAGTAGTATACCAGTGGAAGCTCCTCAGAGGAGAAGGGGAGGACCATCCTCCTCAGTGAATTTCATAAAAATAGATAAAACTATACTCAATATATGTCACCAAATAAAGGATTAAAACACTGTTTTGTAATGAAGGTCTACAGTAGCCTCAACAGCACTCTGTAGGATAGCACCATGGTGTAGCCGGAGGACAGCTAGCTTCCGTTCTCCTCTGGCTGCATTGACTTCAATACAAAACCTAGGAGACTCGTAGGCCTCACCCCCTTCCATAGACATACATGATAATCATGACCACTTCCGGACGACGTTCTCCAACCAATCAAAGCGTTTGCAGTAGGAACTTGTCCATCCAATCATAGATTTAGGATCAGAGAATGAACCTAGTGAGTTGTATTGGGATTGTGCCACAGAGCAATTATGGGGGTTATAGAGTTGTGGCGAAAAGTTTTGAGAATGACATATATTCATTTTCGCAAAGTTTGCTGCTTCAGTGTCTTTAGATATTTTTGTCAGATGTTACTATGGAATACTGAAGTATAATTACAAGCATTTCATACGTGTCAAAGGCTTTTATTGACAATTATATGAAGTTGATGCAAAGAGTCAATAGTGTTGACCCTTCTTTTTCAAGACCGCTGCAATCCACCCTGGCATGCTGTCAATTAACTTCTGGGCCACATCCTGACTGATGGCAGCCCATTCTTGCATAATCAATGCTCTGAGTTTAAGCTAAGTCCTGTTCCCTGATTAAGATGTGATTACTACTCCACTACCATTGTCAACTTTCTCTTGACATGATCTGAAGCCACGTCTCATCTACTGGCACATGGACCTCTACCTCTCCCCTCTAATGGAATGTTTCCCCTCCAAGCCCAGTGAGCAGCCCGATCACTTTTCTCTCATGACTGTATGTAGAGTCAATCACAAACACATCATTATCACATCCATTATTTCACTCTTTGCTTTTAACTAAACTCATTCTTAGCTCTGTTGTCTAACTATAGTTTTCTGTCTTCCCAGTCAAATCCTGTCCTGCACTGAAGTCAAGCCTCTGAACACCTCAACTCATGCCTCATACCCTCATTCAATCACTGCTGTGATTACATTCCAACACGGTGTAACCCTCTCATTCCCCTTCCCCAAAATATTGTACAAAAGAAATGTCTTTATTAAATGCTTTAGGTTAAAATAATTACTCTTGGACGACTTTTGAAACACACTTTTGTCGTCTGTGGGGTCTCCCATCCTCCTCAATGTTTCAAGTCACCAGCCTCCACTGTTGTGCACTCTATAGGAAGTAGGGATGGTGTCACACAGTGTCTCATGATGACGCGGCCAATAACTAGCTACGTACCTACATGAAAAAGTAATGTACACCAACGCTGCTCTGCAACACATTTCTGTTCTGCTCAGACAAGTGTGACCTCAATGCAGGGAGGGTAGAACAAGTGTGACCTCAATGCAGGGAGGGTAGAACAAGTGTGACCTCAATGCAGGGAGGGTAGAACAAGTGTGACCTCAATGCAGGGAGGGTAGAACAAGTGTGACCTCAATGCAGGGAGGGTAGAACAAGTGTGACCTCAATGCAGGGAGGGTAGAACAAGTGTGACCTCAATGCAGGGAGGGTAGAACAAGTGTGACCTCAATGCAGGGAGGGTGAAACAAAGTGTGACCTCAATGCAGGGAGGGAAGAACAAGTGTGACCTCAATGCAGGGAGGGTAGAACAAGTGTGACCTCAATGCAGGGAGGGTAGAACAAGTGTGACCTCAATGCAGGGAGGGTAGAACAAGTGTGACCTCAATGCAGGGAGGGTAGAACAAGTGTGACCTCAATGCAGGGAGGGTAGAACAAGTGTGACCTCAATGCAGGGAGGGTAGAACAAGTGTGACCTCAATGCAGGGAGGGTAGAACAAGTGTGACCTCAATGCAGGGAGGGTAGAACAAGTGTGACCTCAATGCAGGGAGGGAAGAACAAGTGTGACCTCAATGCAGGGAGGGTAGAACAAGTGTGACCTCAATGCAGGGAGGGTAGAACAAGTGTGACCTCAATGCAGGGAGGGTAGAACAAGTGTGACCTCAATGCAGGGAGGGTAGAACAAGTGTGACCTCAATGCAGGGAGGGTAGAACAAGTGTGACCTCAATGCAGGGAGGGTAGAACAAGTGTGACCTCAATGCAGGGAGGGTAGAACAAGTGTGACCTCAATGCAGGGAGGGTAGAACAAGTGTGACCTCAATGCAGGGAGGGTAGAACAAGTGTGACCTCAATGCAGGGAGGGTAGAACAAGTGTGACCTCAATGCAGGGGGTAGAGGGACCTCAATGCAGGGAACAAGTGTGACCTCAATGCAGGGAGGGTAGAACAAGTGTGACCTCAATGCAGGGAGGGTAGAACAAGTGTGACCTCAATGCAGGGAGGGTAGAACAAGTGTGACCTCAATGCAGGGGAGGGTATGCAGGGAGGGTAGAACAAGTGTGACCTCAATGCAGGGAGGGTAGAACAAGTGTGACCTCAATGCAGGGAGGGTAGAACAAGTGTGACCTCAATGCAGGGAGGGTAGAACAAGTGTGACCTCAATGCAGGGAGGGTAGAACAAGTGTGACCTCAATGCAGGGAGGGTAGAACAAGTGTGACCTCAATGCAGGGAGGGTAGAACAAGTGTGACCTCAATGCAGGGAGGGTAGAACAAGTGTGACCTCAACAAGTGTGACCTCAATGCAGGGAGGGTAGAACAAGTGTGACCTCAATGCAGGGAGGGTAGAACAAGTGTGACCTCAATGCAGGGAGGGTAGAACAAGTGTGACCTCAATGCAGGGAGGGTAGAACAAGTGTGACCTCAATGCAGGGAGGGTAGAACAAGTGTGACCTCAATGCAGGGAGGGTAGAACAAGTGTGACCTCAATGCAGGGAGGGTAGAACAAGTGTGACCTCAATGCAGGGAGGGTAGAACAAGTGTGACCTCAATGCAGGGAGGGTAGAACAAGTGTGACCTCAATGCAGGGAGGGTAGAACAAGTGTGACCTCAATGCAGGGAGGGTAGAACAAGTGTGACCCTCAATGCAGGGAGGGTAGAACAAGTGTGACCTCAATGCAGGGAGGGTAGAACAAGTGTGACCTCAATGCAGGGAGGGTAGAACAAGTGTGACCTCAATGCAGGGAGGGTAGAACAAGTGTGACCTCAATGCAGGGAGGGTGAACAAGTGTGACCTCAATGCAGGGAGGGTAGAACAAGTGTGACCTCAATGCAGGGAGGGTAGAACAAGTGTGACCTCAATGCAGGGAGGGTAGAACAAGTGTGACCTCAATGCAGGGAGGGTAGAACAAGTGTGACCTCAATGCAGGGAGGGTAGAACAAGTGTGACCTCAATGCAGGGAGGGTAGAACAAGTGTGACCTCAATGCAGGGAGGGTAGAACAAGTGTGACCTCAATGCAGGGAGGGTAGAACAAGTGTGACCTCAATGCAGGGAGGGTAGAACAAGTGTGACCTCAATGCAGGGAGGGTAGAACAAGTGTGACCTCAATGCAGGGAGGGTAGAACAAGTGTGACCTCAATGCAGGGAGGGTAGAACAAGTGTGACCTCAATGCAGGGAGGGTAGAACAAGTGTGACCTCAATGCAGGGAGGGTAGAACAAGTGTGACCTCAATGCAGGGAGGGTAGAACAAGTGTGACCTCAATGCAGGGAGGGTAGAACAAGTGTGACCTCAATGCAGGGAGGGTAGAACAAGTGTGACCTCAATGCAGGGAGGGTAGAACAAGTGTGACCTCAATGCAGGGAGGGTAGAACAAGTGTGACCTCAATGCAGGGAGGGTAGAACAAGTGTGACCTCAATGCAGGGAGGGTAGAACAAGTGTGACCTCAATGCAGGGAGGGTAGAACAAGTGTGACCTCAATGCAGGGAGGGTAGAACAAGTGTGACCTCAATGCAGGGAGGGAGAACAAGTGTGACCTCAATGCAGGGAGGGTAGAACAAGTGTGACCTCAATGCAGGGAGGGTAGAACAAGTGTGACCTCAATGCAGGGAGGGTAGAACAAGTGTGACCTCAATGCAGGGAGGGTAGAACAAGTGTGACCTCAATGCAGGGAGGGTAGAACAAGTGTGACCTCAATGCAGGGAGGGTAGAACAAGTGTGACCTCAATGCAGGGAGGGTAGAACAAGTGTGACCTCAATGCAGGGAGGGTAGAACAAGTGTGACCTCAATGCAGGGAGGGTAGAACAAGTGTGACCTCAATGCAGGGAGGGTAGAACAAGTGTGACCTCAATGCAGGGAGGGTAGAACAAGTGTGACCTCAATGCAGGGAGGGTAGAACAAGTGTGACCTCAATGCAGGGAGGGTAGAACAAGTGTGACCTCAATGCAGGGAGGGTAGAACAAGTGTGACCTCAATGCAGGGAGGGTAGAACAAGTGTGACCTCAATGCAGGGAGGGTAGAACAAGTGTGACCTCAATGCAGGGAGGGTAGAACAAGTGTGACCTCAATGCAGGGAGGGTAGAACAAGTGTGACCTCAATGCAGGGAGGGTAGAACAAGTGTGACCTCAATGCAGGGAGGGTAGAACAAGTGTGACCTCAATGCAGGGAGGGTAGAACAAGTGTGACCTCAATGCAGGGAGGGTAGAACAAGTGTGACCTCAATGCAGGGAGGGTAGAACAAGTGTGACCTCAATGCAGGGAGGGTAGAACAAGTGTGACCTCAATGCAGGGAGGGTAGAACAAGTGTGACCTCAATGCAGGGAGGGTAGAACAAGTGTGACCTCAATGCAGGGAGGGTAGAACAAGTGTGACCTCAATGCAGGGAGGGTAGAACAAGTGTGACCTCAATGCAGGGAGGGTAGAACAAGTGTGACCTCAATGCAGGGAGGGTAGAAAAAGTGTGACCTCAATGCAGGGAGGGAAGAACAAGTGTGACCTCAGTGCAGGGAGGGTAGAACAAGTGTGACCTCAATGCAGGGAGGGTAGAACAAGTGTGACCTCAATGCAGGGAGGGTAGAACAAGTGTGACCTCAATGCAGGGAGGGTAGAACAAGTGTGACCTCAATGCAGGGAGGGAAGAACAAGTGGGAAGAGAGATGAGAACGTAAGGGGAGGAAAAACACCCTTTCAGCTGTTTGGGCTTTGTTTTCTGCAATGACGATTGAAACACTTTTGTTAATACATTTCGTTCGAGGGTTTCTTTTCTTTTATGACAAAACAGTATTTCCTATCAAGATAAGAACACAACAATATGCACTATGGACATCTATCTGTATATACCTGAAGGGGAAAAACAAGAAGTTCTTATTCTATCAAGGCAGATTCCTAGAAGGAGTCTGTCAGTACAGTCAGAGTGCCGATATCAGATGGGGGGGAACTTCAATAACGTGCCCTTAAATGGAGTAAAGTGGAGTCAGCAACTGCAGTTGTTTGTCAGCTTCATATGGTGATTCCCCTTCAGTCCAGCGCTTGGCTGTATTCCTCGTCACACAGACCGCAACACACACGCACACATACACACACACACACACACACACACACACACACACACACACACACACACACACACACACACACACACACACACACACACACACACACACACACACACACACACGGTCAGGGCTGCCACCACGCACAAACAATCATCCTAATAAGATTCATGACTATAAGCTGCATGTCCTAATACCATGAAAGAATTATGACTTTCTCAAAAGGAAATGGTTAATAAAATATTGCATCTTCCTCTACTCCCTCTCTCCCCTCCCCTACTCCCTCTCTTCCTCTCTTCCTCTACTCCCTCTCTCCCCCTACTCCCTCTCTCCCCCTACTCCCTCTCTCCCCTCTACTCCCTCTCTTCCCCTACTCCCTCTCTTCCTCTACTCCCTCTCCCTCCCCCCCTACTCCCTCTCTCCCCTCTTCCCCTACTCCCTCTACTCCCTCTCTCCCTACTCCCTCTCTCCCCCTACTCCCTCTCTCCCCCTACTCCCTCTCTTCCCCTCTCTCCCCCTCCCCCCTCTCTCCCTCCTACTCCCTCTCTCCCCCTACTCCCTCTCTTCCCCTCTACTCCCTCTCTTCCTCTACTCCCTCTCTCCCCCCCCTACTCCCTCTCTTCCTCTACTCCCTCTCTCTCCCCCTCTCTCTCCCCCTCTCTCCCTCTCTTCCTCTACTCCCTCTCTCCCTCTCTCCCCCTACTCCCTCTCTCCCTCTTTCCTCTACTCCCTCTCTTCCCCTACTCCCTCTCTCTCCTTACTCCCTCTCTCCTCTTCCCTCTACTCCCTCTCTTCCTCTACTCCCTCTCTTCCCCTACTCCCTCTCTTCCCTACTCCCTCTCTCCCCTCCCCTCTTCCTCTACTCCCTCTCTCCCTACTACTCCCTCTCTCCCCTACTCCCTCTCTTCCCTACTCCCTCTCTTCCTCTACTCCCTCTCTTCCTCTACTCCCTCTCTCCCCCCCTACTCCCTCTCTCTCTTCCTCTACTCCCTCTCTTCCTTCCCTACCCTCCCTCTCTCTCCCTACTCCCTCTTCTTCCCCTCTCTCCCCTCTCTCCCCTCCCTACTCCCCTCTCTCCCCTCTACTCCCTCTCTCCCTACTCCCTCTCTTCCCCTACTCCCTCTCTTCCTCTACTCCCTCCTCTCTTCCTCTACTCCCTCTCTCTCCTCCCTCTCTTCCTCTACTCCCTCTCTCCTCTACTCCCTCTCTCCCCCTACTCCCTCTCTCCCTCCCTCTACTCCCTCTCTTCCTCTACTCCCTCTCTCCCCCTACTCCCTCTCTTCCCTCTACTCCCTCTCTTCCCCTCTCTCCCTCCCTCTCTTCCCCCTACTCCCTCTCCCCTCCCCTCTCCCTCTCTTCCCCTACTCCCTCTCTTCCTCTACCCCTCTCTTCCTCTACTCCCTCTCCCCCTTCCCCTACTCCCTCTCTCTCTCCCCTACTCCCTCTCTTCCTCTACTCCCTCTCTCCCCCTACTCCCTCTCTACTCCCTCTCTCCCTACTCCCTCTCTCCCTTCCCTTCCCCTACTCCCTCTCTTCCTCTACTCCCTCTCTTCCCCCCTACTCCCTCTCTCTCTCTCCCCCTACCCTCTCTTCCTCTCTCCCCCCTACTCCCTCTCTTCCTCTACTCCCTCTCTCCCCCTACTCCCTCTCCCCTCCCCTCTACTCCCTCTCCCTCTTCCTCTACTCCCTCTCTTCCCCTACTCCCTCTCTTCCTCTACTCCCTCTCCCCTACTCCCTCTCTTCCCTCTACTCCCTCTCTCCCCCTACTCCCTCTCTCCTCCCTACTCCCTCTCTCCCCCCCTACTCCCTCTCTTCCCCCTACTCCCTCTCTCCCTCTCTTCCCCTACTCCCTCTCTTCCTCTACTCCCTCTCTTCCCTACTCCCCCTACTTCCTCTACTCCCTCTCTTCCTCTACTCCCTCTCTCCCTACTCCCCTCTCTTCCCTACTCCCTCTCTCCCCTACTCCCTCTCCCTTCCCTCTCTCTCCCTACTCCCTCTCTTCCTCTACTCCCTCTCTCCCCCTACTCCCTCTCTTCCCTCTCCCTACTCCCTCTCTTCCTCTACTCCCTTTCTTCCTCTACTTCCTCTCTTCCTCCCTACTCCCTCTCTCTCCCTACTCCCTCTCTTCCTCTACTCCCTCTCTCCCTCTACTCCCTCTCCCCTTCTCTACTCCCTCTCTTCCTCTACTCCCTCTCTCCCCTCCCTACTCCCTCTCTCCCCCTACTCCCTCTCTTCCTCTACTCCCTTCTTCCCTCTCTCTCCTCTCTTCCTCTACTCCCCCTCTCTCCCCCCTACTCCCTCTCTTCCCCTCTACCCCCTCTCTCCCCTCTACTCCCTCTCTCCCCCTACTCCCTCTCTCCCTCTACTCCCTCTCTCCTCTACTCCCTCTTCTCTCTACTCCCTCTCTTCCTCTACTCCCCTCTCTTCCTCTACTCCCTCTCTCCCCCTACTACTCCCTCTCTTCCTCTACTCCCTCTCCCTCTCCTCCCTTCCCTACTCCCCTTCCTCTACTCCCTCTCTCCCTACCCCTCCCTCTCTTCCTCTACTCCCTCTCTCCCCTACTCCCTCTCTTCCTCTACTCCTCTCCCTCTCTTCCTCTCTCCCTCTCTTCCTCTACTCCCTCTCTCTCCCTACTCCCTCTCTTCCTCTCTTCCCTACTCCCTCTCTTCCCTCTCCCTTCTCTCCTCTCTCCCTCCTCTACTCCCTCTCTTCCTCTCTCTTCCTCTTCCCTCTCTTCCCCTCTCTCTCCCTCTCCCCCCTACTCCCTTCTTCCTTCCCCTCTCTCCCCCTCCCTTTCTTCCTCTACTTCCTCTCTTCCTTCCTCTACTCCCTCTCTCCCCTCTACTCCCTCTCTCTCCCTACTCCCTCTCCCTCTCTCCCTCTCCTCTCTTCCTACTCCCTTTCTTCCTCTACTTCCCTCTCTTCCCCCCCCCTCTCTCCCCCTACTCCTCTACTCCCTCTCTTCCTCTACTCCCTCTCTTCCTCTCTCCCTCTCTCCTACTCCCTCTCCCTCTCCACCCCTCTCTCCTCCCCCTACTCCCTCTCCTCCTCTCCTCCTCTACTCCCTCTCTCCCTCTCCCTCCTCCCCTATTCCCTCTCCTCCTCCCTCTCTCCTCCTCTCCTCCTCTCTTCCCTCTCCTCCTTCTCCTCCTCTCTCCCTCTCCTCCCTCTCCTCCTCCTCTCCTCCCTCTCTCCCCCTCCCCTCTCCTCCTCCTCTACTCCCTCTCTCCCTCTCTCCTCCTCCACTCCCTCTCCTCCTCTCCTCCCTCTCTTCCTCTCCTCCTCTACTCCCTCTCTTCCTCTCCTCCTCTCCTCCTCTCTCTCCCTCTCCCCTCCTCTCCTCCCTCTCTCCCTCTCCTCCCCTCTCCCTCCTCTCTCTCTTCCTCTCCTCCTCTCTCCCTCTCTCTCCTCCTCTCCTCTCCTCTCCTCCTCCTCTACTCCCTCTCTTCCTCTCCTCCTCTCCTCCTCTACTCCCTCTCTACTTCTACTCCCTCTCTTCCCCTACTCCCTCTTGTTCTCAAAATGTGCCATAGGATCCTCGTTTCGGAGGCGTGTGTTTCTTTGTAGATTTATTCACTTTCCAGTCTTTTAATCTATCTTTGTACTTTCCTTTCTCTACCTCTGATATCTCTCTCTCTATCTGTGCCAAAGCAGTGCGCTGTTGGAGTCGAGTGCGTCTGTGTGTGCATGTGTGTGTCCCATACAGAAAATAATATATTGACATATACACTGAGTGTACGAAACATTAGGAACACCTGCTCTTTCCATGACATAGACTGACCAGGTGAATCCGGGTGAAAGTTATGATCACTTATTGATTTGACTTGTTAAATTCACTTCAATCATTGTAAATTAAGGGGGGGGGGACAATTGAGACATGGATTGTGTATGTGTGTCATTCAGAGGGTAAATGGGCAAGACAAAATATTTAAGTGCCTTTGAAAAGGGTATGGTAGTAGGTGTCAGGCGCACCGGTTTGAGTGTGTCAAGAACTGCAACGCTGCTGGGTTTTTCACACTCAACAGTTTACCTTGTGTATCAACAATCGTCCACCACCCAAAGGGTCATTGATGAACATGGGTCATTGATGAAAAAGGACCAAGGAGCTTGACACAGATTATGCAGAGCAACAGACAGTTAGTTAGTCAACTGACAGTGAGTCAACTGACAGTTAGACAGTTAGTTAGTCAACTGACAGTTAGACAGTTAGTTAGTCAACTGACAGCGACTCAACAGACAGTTAGACAGTTTGTTAGTCAGCTGACAGCGAGTCAACTGACAGTCCAACACAACATTGTTTCCCAAAGACACATTAAAAGAATGCACAACTCATTTGACAACGAATGAGGCAGCCGACGACCTTACAGAGTTACACTTCTTTCAATAAAACACTGGAGAACTGGGAAAAAACGTGTCTCTGATTAGTCCTTGATGCCTGCTGTTTCACACTGATGGGAGGACTAGGGTATAGAGAAAACCACCAGTACATGCATCCATTATGCTGCGTGTCCACATTGCAGGCTGGTGTTGGTGGTGTGATGGTGTGGGCTGTGTTTTCATGGGCCTCTTGATAAAAGTGGAGCAAAGTTTGAATGCCACAGGATTCTGAACTTAATTGCCCTTTGTGGCAGCTCTGTATTCATCAACAAATAGTTTTTTAGCAGGATAATGCCACAATGACACATATTGTCCAGCAATGGTTCCAGGAACATGACAAAAATATAAACGCATGAGCTGAAATAAAAGATCCCAGAAATGTTTCATACACAAAAATATGATTTATCTCAAAATCAAATTTTGTGCACACATTTGTTTACATCCCTGTTAGTGAGCATTTCTTCTTTGCCAAAATAATCCATCCACCTGACAGGTGTGGCATATCAAGAAGCTGATTAAACAGCATGATCATTACACAGGTGCACTTTGTGCTGGGGACAATAAAAAGCCACTAAAATGTGCAGTTTTGTCACAATGCCAAAGTTTTGAGGGAGCATGCGTATGGAATGATGACTGCAGAAATGTCCACCAGAGTGTCACACCGTAGAGATTTTTTTATTCTCTATGTTTGGTTGTTCAAGGTGTGACTTGGGTGGGAAACTCTATGTTCTTTGTTTCTATGTTTTGGCCCGGGTATGGTTCTCAATCAGGGACAGCTGTCTATCGTTGTCTCTGGTTGGGAATCATACTTAGGCAGCCTTTTTCCCTTTTGTATTTGTGGGTAGTTGTCATTGTTGTTTCTTGTTTTGTTGGAGACATTTATAATAAAGAAAAATGTACCACGCTGCACCTTGGTCCGGTCATTTCCTCGACGACGAGCATGACACAGAGCTGTTGGCAGAGAATGAAATGTTCATTTCTCTACCATAAGCCGCCTCCAATGTTGTTTAAGAGCATTTGACAGTACGTCCAAATGGCCGCACATCCACAGACCACGTGTAACCATGCCAACCCAGGACCTCCACATCCGGCTTCTTCACCAGCGGGATGGTCTGAGACGAGCCACCCGGACAGCTGATGAAACAGAAGAGTATTTCTGTCTGTAATAAATCCCTTTTGTGGGGAAAAACACATTCTGATTGGCTGGGACTATCTCCTAAGTGGGTGGGCCTGTGCCCTCCCAGGCCCACCCATGGCTGTGCCCCTGCCCAGTCACGTGACATCCATAGATTAGGGCCTAACGAATTTATTTAAATTGACCTATTTCCTTATGAACTGAAACTCAATAAAAATCTTTGAAATTGCTGCATGCGCCTCTTCGACCTCAGGAGGCCCCATGACCTTCACAAACTTTTACAGATGCGCCATTGAGAGCATCCTGTCGTGTTGTATCACCACCTGGTACGGCAACTACACCGCAGGCATCCGCAGGGCTCTCCAGAGGGTGGTGCATTGTTTGGTTATCATTACATGTTTAATACCAAATAGATCTTTACCAGCAGCAGCATAGTAGTGCTGGGTCGACTGCCTTTGAGAGCTTAAAAGTTGTGATTTTTTAAGAAATAGTCAGATGGTTCCTTACCCTGCAAGTAGCCTTGATCCAGGAGAAACAAATCCATGGTAGGGATTTTTTTATGGGAGAAAATGCAGTGAAAGATGAACTTACATCACCTCAAATCAACAGAGAGACCTGGTTTAACATTATCTGGAATAAATTGGCAACACACTTCTAATTTGTGTGGTTTAAATACATCTGAAAATTACAGTTTCTTCTGGCCAGTAGACTCAGCCAGGTCACCCCCAATCTGTGATACAAATCAGTATTCTACACCCAAAAGGTCACTAGCGGCAACACGCTGTTACCTTCTAGTAGGTTTCAGGTTTGCTGGGTGTTGGGGATGGCAGATGGGCGTAATCATCTGCCTATAATTTCAAAGGTTGCAAATTCATGCAAAAATGTAAAAATAAAAAGTAGTTTTTTGTTTTAAGTCTATGCCAAACCTTAACCATTCGCAGGTTAATGCCTGACCCTAAGTCTACTTTTTTAACATTTATAAAAGTGTTATTCAATACTACACTATGCATACTGTGCTATATATATGGTATACCATGTGCTATTGTTGTAAATACCTACCGAATGACCTAAAAGGGTCATAAAATTCGAAATCAACAGCTTAGACTAAGAATTATTCTCAACCAGGTCCTGTTTAATCTATCTGGCCAGTCAGGTGTTGGCAATGTATTCTGAAGTGAGAGAGAGAGACAAAGAAAGAGAAGAGAGAGAGACCGAGAGAGAGAGAGAGAGAGACCGAGAGAGAGAGAGAGACCGAGAGAGAGAGAAGAGAGAGACCGAGAGAGAGAGAGAGACCGAGAGAGAGAGAGAGAGAGAGAGAGACCGAGAGAGAGAGAGAGACCGAGAGAGAGAGAGAGAGAGAGAGACCGAGAGAGAGAGAGAGAGAGAGAGAGAGAGAGAGACCGAGAGAGAGAGAGAGAGAGAGAGAGACCGAGAGAGAGAGAGAGAGAGAGAGAGAGAGAGAAGAGAGAGACCGAGAGAGAGAGAGAGAGAGAGAGAGAGAGAGAGAGAGAGAAGAGAGAGAGAGAGAGACCGAGAGAGAGAGAAGAGAGAGAGAGAGAGAGAGAGACCGAGAGAGAGAGAGAGACCGAGAGAGAGAGAAGAGAGAGAGAGAATAGAGAGAGAGAGAGAGAGACCGAGAGAGAGAGAGAGAGAGAGAGAGACCGAGAGAGAGAGAGAGAGAGACCGAGAGAGAGAGAGAGAGAGAGAGAGAGAGAGAAGAGAGAGAGAGAGAGAGAGACCGAGAGAGAGAGAGAGAGAGACCGAGAGAGAGAGAGAGAAGAGAGAGAGACCGAGAGAGAGAGAAGAGAGAGCGACCGAGAGAGAGAGAGAGAAGAGAGAGAAACCGAGAGAGAGAGAGAGAGAGAGAACCAGGTGCTGTCAGTGCCCAGTGTTTCTTGACCTCCACGTCTGCCTGGTCAAGACACAAACACCCAGAACATCCAGGGTCATATTTCAACAGCCAATGGGGCCCTGGCAGCCTCAACTCTACTCAACCCCACTGCCATCAGAGGGACAGGCAGAGATAAACATGGCAGACCATAGAGACCCATCGTCACCCCTTTGTCACTCAGAGCCCTGAGTAGCTACCCATCATCACTATGCCTCCCCCCGTTCTCACGTTGCCACACCCGCAAGTCTTGTTCATCACTTGGTTGTGTGGAGGAAGCCTGGAATCGAGGCTAGCCTCCCCCTGATACTACAGGTGGGTCCTTCTGGGCTGGCAGAAAAGTCTCTAGCCTAGAATGAAATGAGTGACGAAGAGAATTTACATCAAAAACATTGCCTGTTTCTGTCCCTATGCAATCAGAGACAATAGCTGGTGCGGTGTGATGTGAAGTAGCAGCTAAATATGGGTGGAGGGATATCTATATGGGTTGAGTTCAATCAGTGTGTCATCTTCCTGCCGGGTTATTTAAACTACTCAATTACCCAGGATCCTCGTGGGATGTGACCTACCACTGCCCTTCCTGTCTCAAGTTGGGACCAAGAAGTAGGTCTCATTATGACGATCAATCAGGCTGCCTGGGAACAGATGGAGAGGAAGGTAGTGGAGACATCACATCATCGGGCTTGACCATGTGCTGGTTACACACTACCAGTCAAAGGTTTTACAACACCTACTCATTCAAGGGTTTTTCTTTATTTTTGTACTATTTTCTACATTGTAGAATAATAGTGAAGACATCAAAACTATAAAGTAACACATATGGAATCATGTAGTAACCAAAAAAAAGTGCTAAACTTATCAAAATATATTTTGTATTTGAGATTCTTCAAAGTAGCCACCCTTTGCCTTGATGACAACTTTGCACACACTTGGCATTATCCTGACCAGCTTCACCTGGAATGCTTTTCCAACAGTCTTGAAGTAGTTCCCTTTAAATAGTCTCCCTGCGTCGTACATAAGAACAGCCACTTAGCCATGATATATTGGCCATATACCGCAGCCCCTCGGACCTTATTGTTTAAATATCACTCTGCATAGTTTGAGAATAGCAAGAGAGAAGGAGATGAATGCAGCCAATTCACTGGCCTTTAGATATTGAGTCAGTTTTATCTAATAGAGAGCCAGACTAAAAAAAAACATGGCATGTGACACAAAGATTGTTGTGATGGGGGTTTGAGGAGAGAGGGGACATGGGTGGGAGTGTGACAGTGGCGTCACTGAAGGATTGCTCATATCTCTGACTTCTGTGTATGTAATACGATGATAATACGATGCTATTAGCTGAAGCTAGAGAGAAAGGGAGAGGGGAGGGGGGCATGGGGGAGGAGGGAGAGAGAGGGGGGGGGAGCAGGAGGGAGAGAGATACTGTGGGCAGGAAATGAGAAAGAGAGAACGAGAGAGAGAGATGGGAGCAGCTGAGTACTGAACTAGGTAATGACCTTCTCTCTTCACTTCACAGGCTAAGAAATGGGTTGTAAATTAATGTTGGACACCTGCATGTCCTGCCAAGACACAAAGCAAAAGAAAGGACAGCAGAGTGATAGAAATAGATTGGCAAGATGGGGCTCCAGATTCCAGAATCAATGGAGGGATTAGGAATGAAGGTAATGCAATTCAATAGGAAGTTGGATTCATAAATAACAACTTGATGGGAGCTTATATTTGTCCTATTTCACATTGTAATTTGTAAATGTGTTATTTTACATATCCCAACTCCCCCTGAGACACCCTCAGAGAGTGGGGTCACGTCCAGGGTCTGCCATTGTGAATGCCGACCCTGGAGCTATGAGGGTTAAGTGCCTTGCTCAAGGGCACATCGGCCCGATTTTTCAGCTTGTGGGCTAGTGGATTTGAACTTGCAATCTGCAATCTGCAATCTCCCATATGTTGTTTGAGTAGCCTGGTCCCAGATCTGTATGTGCTGTACAGTATATGCCAAATTGCTTGACAATGACCCAAGGAGTTGGCTAGACAGCACATCCAGATCACCAGTACTACGCAGTAGCACGATGAAGCCTCCAGATCACCAGTACTACGCAGTAGCACGATGAAGCCTCCAGATCACCAGTACTACGCAGTAGCACGATGCAGCCTCCAGATCACCAGTACTACGCAGTAGCACGATGCAGCCTCCAGATCACCAGTACTACGCAGTAGCACCATGCAGCCTCCAGATCACCAGTACTATGCAGCAGTAGCACCATGCAGCATCCAGATCACCAGTACTACGCAGTAGCACCATGCAGCCTCCAGATCACCAGTACTACACAGTAGCACGATGCAGCATCCAGATCACCAGTACTACGCAGTAGCACCATGCAGCATCCAACCTGACTGACCCTGGTTTGAACTGCCTCCATCACATCTTACCCCAAAATACTATTCATCCCAATGTATCAGTCAGTATTCAATGGTTAAGCACATATTATTATGCTTTATTAGTTGTTATTGTTGTTGCATTGGCGAGAAGGAACCTGCAAGTGAGCCTTTCATTGGACGATGTATGTTACCATTTTGTAACTTCTTAATGTTTTAATAAAGCCTTATCTACTTTTTATCTTCAATGTTTTAGATTTAATATTTGTAATAGGCCTATATTCTAACTAATGTCTTGTTATAGGACAACTCCCGAGTGAAACTCTCATCTACAGTTTGAATCCAGACTTTATCTCAACTTTGATTGGGAGTCCCATGTGCGACATAGCCTCATTGTAAATAAGAATTTGTTCTTCATAAGGATCCGACCCTTTTAGCCTAAAATGACAAAGGGTGCTCTGGTGGCACAGCCTGGTCTCGAACCCAGAGTCCACCACTGCGCCACATGTGAGGCCTAAAAACCTATTTTTGCTTTGTAATTATGGGGTATTGTGATGTCATTATGGGGTATTGTGATGTCATTATGGGATATTGTGATGTAATTATGGGGTATTGTGATGTCATTATGGGGTATTGTGATGTCATTATGGGGTATTGTGATGTCATTATGGGGTATTGTGATGTCATTATGGGGTATTGTGATGTCATTATGGGGTATTGTGATGTCATTATGGGGTATTGTGATGTCATTATGGGGTATTGTGATGTCATTATGGGTTACTGTGATGTCATTATGGGGTATTGTGATGTCATTATGGGGTTTGTGATGTCATTATGGGTTACTGTGATGTCATTATGGGGTATTGTGATGTCATTATGGGGTATTGTGATGTCATTATGGGATATTGTGATGTCATTATGGGGTATTGTGATTTCATTATGGGGTATTGTGATGTCATTATGGGATATTGTGATGTCATTATGGGGTATTGTGATGTCATTATGGGGTATTGTGATGTCATTATGGGGTATTGTGATGTCATTATGGGGTATTGTGATGTCATGATGGGGTATTGTGATGTCATTATGGGGTATTGTGATGTCATTATGGGGTATTGTGATGTCAGGGAAACGCCTCCCTTTCATTGGGTCTAGCTTTGAACCATTTTGAGAAAACGCACAGAATAATTGGTGTTTTGAATTAAATAAAAGTTATTGTCAATTATTCTTTTATGCAAGCAGTCCCCAGAGGAAGAAGGCCATGTCCTGGCAACAAACGAAGTTTGAGAAACAATGTTAAAGAGGACACAGAGTACCATGATTGCAAGTGAAATATAGACAACCACTATTTTAAAGTTTTGTCATTTTGTCCCACAAAAAATTGAATGCATTTTAAGTTCCATTGACACAAAGGCTGCGATAATTTAATGGCTGTGGAGCCTGACTTGTCTTTGAAAATATTTCAAAGTTTTGGTTTCCCAATGAAGTCCCTAATGAGCAGGCACATCTAAAAGACAGAAGAAAGAAAGACAACACAGAGACAAACGCATCAAAAGTGTGTTTTTAATTCAAAACAATCCAAGCAGTGTCTGGTCTTCAGATAGCAATGCAATACATTACAAGTCTTCTTTGTAATTGGCTTTCCTCTTTTACATATTTATATATTTATATCACACAACTTTGTACATTCAAACTTAACCCAGCTAACCATCTCTAACCTGTCCTCAATAACAGTCCTAGATTTTACTAGGCAAGTCAGTTAAGAACAAATTATTTATTTTCAATGACAGCCTAGGAACAGTGGGTTAACTGCCTGTTCAGGGGTAGAACAACAGATTTGTACCTTGTCAGCTCAGGGGTTTGAACTTGCAACCTTCCGGTTACTAGTCCAACGCTCTAACCACTAGGCTACCCTGCCGCCTCTACACTCTAACCACTAGGCTACCTACCGCCCCTACACTCTAACCACTAGGCCACCTACCGCCTCTACACTCTAACCACTAGGCTACCTACCGCCCCTAAACAGACAATTACATTTGATAGTTTAACTTCCTTTCCCCTATTTCCACAGAGTGCAGCTCTTGTTGGAAGAGATACAGTATCATATCAGACACATTTCATGTCTTGACAAAGAGGGAATTCTTTGGCATGCATAATTAGAGCAGTAAAAAAATAAATGCTTTGTCATACCCGTGGTATAGGGTCTGTTAAACCACGGCTGTTCAGCCAATCAGCATTCAGGGCTCAAACCACTCAGTTTATAATAAACTGATATTGTGTGTGTGTGTGTGTGTGTGTGTGTGTGTGTGTGTGTGTGTGTGTGTGTGTGTGTGTGTGTGTGTGTGTGTGTGTGTGTGTGTGTGTGTGTGTGTGTGTGTGTGTGCGCGTGTGTGTGTGTGTGTGTGTGTGTGTGTGTGTGTGCGCGCGCGCGCGCTGCTGTACAATGACCTTCATATCACACTGTGTGTCCTTGCAATCTACAGTACAGTATATGACCAAAGTGTGAAGATATAACATAACCCCCATCCATAGAATCCACAAATTCTACAGTGCTGAGTGGTGGGTCGAGCATTTCCCTCGTTTGACTGTGGACAGAAGTGAGTTCACCTGTTAACCATTAGTAACATATCCATGTACTGTGTCAATTTACAACGTCGACCGGTGGGTCATTCCACGAAAAGAGTGTCTTTTGCCTCCCTTTGATATTTTAAGTAGAAACGGTGCACCAATATTGGATTTTAAAAGCCTGTTATGTTAAATTAAGTGCCTTTTTTTTAATTATCGACGACATGGAGAATTCAATAAAATCTGATTAAATTTTTTTTTTAAATTATGAATAAAGAGTTATTACAGTATGTTCGTCTGACTTCGAGGAAGATTTTAACCCACTTTACCCCCAACATTTGTCCAAGTTGTATCCATCAATGTAAAGCCCTAGTTATTTTGTGACTTTGACAAAATAATTTCTGAAGATCATTTATTTATTAAATGCGATTAATGATTCATTTATGTCCCTCCCTCATTTTAAGGTCAACCCCGTTACGTGAACTTCTTAAACATCTAATAGGTAAAAAATATAGTGTAAAAGGAGGTGAGTTGGTTCTACTCTTTTTGGCCATTTTCTGGTGTTTTGTGGTGGAAAACTGAGTGGGTCGAGCAGAACAAGTCAACTTTTTTTTTTTTGTGAAGCTTGCATTCAAATGCCCCTCCCTGTTGCACACAACAAGCTTCCATCCCCTCTGTCACAAGGGGATTTACGGCTGATTTAAGATCAGAGTAGAAGTGTCAACCCTGTTATGGTCAACCATGTTACTTTATTTGGCACTTTAACAGGCACTTACTATAGTATTTTTTTTCATTGAACCTCTTTATACAGTTGAACATGTGCTCTTTATGACATCATTTAAAAATGAGTTTAAATCCCCCCTCCCCCCCACAATTTTGTTTTTTACCAAGTTACAATCTGAATATGATTTGATTTGATTTGATTTGATTTGATTTGAATATACTGAAATCCAATACCTAGATTACAACTTCTCACATACTGTTGTCGAGTGAATATGAAACTAGGAGTTATGACAACATGAGAGTGTTTGTAGGGGAACGCTCTAAGTAAGGGCTCTACTGTAATACAGACAGACTACACCGGGGCCAAAAACAGGGTTCCTCCATGTTCCCAAAAAGGAGGACGCTGCGGAGAAATGTTATAGGTCTCTCTCTTAGGTCTCTCTCTCTCTCTCTCCCTCTCCAAATGAGAGGCTCCAAAGAAATGTTCTGTCCTGTTCAGGGCTGTATTTTTAGTTCTGCTCTAGATTGTTCAGAGACAAACAGGGATTCGGGGAACTAGGCAAGGTGACCTGCTTTCACCATGATCGATCGATTGTCTAAAACCAAGATGGCTTTTGTTAAAAGTCTCCACAGGAAAGTGGCAAATTTGGAACACTTGATTCTGCTTTAGTGCAGCGACTGCTAAAGCATCTTCAAGTAAAACAGACAAAAGGACTACAGGGGGACAGAGAGAGGACAACAGGGGGATAGACAGAGGACAACAGGGGGACAGAGAGAGGACAACAGGGGGATAGACAGAGGACAACAGGGGGACAGAGAGAGGACAACAGGGGGACAGAGAGAGGACAACAGGGGGACAGAGAGAGGACAACAGGACAACAGGGGGACAGAGAGAGGACAACAGGGGGATAGAGAGAGGACAACAGGGGGACAGAGAGAGGACAACAGGGGAATAGAGAGAGGACAACAGGGGACTAGACAGAGGACAACAAGGGAATAGAGAGAGGACAACAGGGGGACAGAGAGAGGACAACAGGGGGACAGAGAGAGGACAACAGGGGAATAGACAGAGGACAACAGGGGGACAGAGAGAGGACAACAGGGGGACAGAGAGAGGACAACAAGACAACAGGGGGACAGAGAGAGGACAACAGGGGGATAGAGAGAGGACAACAGGGGGACAGAGAGAGGACAACAGGGGAATAGAGAGAGGACAACAGGAGAATAGACAGAGGACCACAGGGGAATAGACAGAGGACAACAGGGGGATATAGAGAGGACAATAGGGGGACAGACAGAGGACAACAGGGGGATAGAGAGAGGACAACAGGGGGATTTATTTTTTATTTTCTTTATTTCACCTTTATTTAACCAGGTAGGCTAGTTGAGAACAAGTTCTCATTTGCAATTGCAACCTGGCCAAGATAAAGCAAAGCAGTTTGACACATACAACAGCACAGAGTTACACATGGAGTAAAACAAACATACAGTCAATAATACAGTAGAAAAATAAGTATACATGCGATGTGAGCAAATGAGGTGAGATAAGGGAAGTAAAGGCAAAAAAGGCCATGGTGGCGAAGTAAATATAATATAGCAAGTAAAACACTGGAATGGTTGATTTGCAGTGGAAGAATGTGCAAAGTAGAAATAAAAATAATGGGGTGCAAAGGAGCAAAATAAATAAACACAGTAGGGGGAGAGGTTGCTGCAGGGGGTGCTGAGCTGTCGGCCGGGGTAGGGGTAGCCAGGTGGAAAACATGGCCAGCCGTAGAAAATTGCTTCTTGAAATTATCGATTATCATAGATTTATCGGTGGTGACAGTGTTTCCTAGCCTCAGTGCAGTGGGCAGCTGGGTGGAGGTGCTCTTATTCTCCATGGACTTCACAGTCTCCCAAAACTTTTTGGAATTAGTGCAACAGGATGCAAATTTCTGTTTGAAAAAGCTAGCCTTAGCTTTCCTAACTGCCTGAGTATATAGGTTCCTGACTTCCCTGAAAAGTTGCACATCGCGGCGGCTATTCGATGCTAATGCAGAATGCCAAAGGATGTTTTTGTGCTGGTCAAGGGCAGTCAAGTCTGGGGTGAACCAAGGACTATATCTTTTCTTAGTTCTACATTTTTTGAATGGGGCATGCTTATTTAAGATGGCAAGGAAAACACTTTCAAAGAGCAACCAGGCATCCTCTACTGACAGGATGAGGTCAATATCCTTCCAGTATACCCGAGCCAGGTCGATTAGAAAGGCCAGCTTGCTGAAATGTTTTAGGGAGCGTTTGACAGTGATGAGGGGTGGTCGTTTGACCAAACTTATCCAAACAAGTCAAACATCATTTATAATCAAACCTCAGGTACCCTAATACGTAAATAAATGATGACATTTAAGACAGAGAGTAGTATGTTCATTACCGGAGATAAATAACAAAGAACGCGCTTTCACCCACTCGCATGGAAACACTACAGCCTAAATAGGAGCCTCTTAGAAAAACTACAACTAGCCTAAAACTCTTTCTAAAGACTCTTTCTAATGACATCTAGTGGAAGCCTTAGGAACTGCAATCTGGGAGGACTTCGCCTCATAATAAACATGAAAGCCATTGAAAACAGTGGAAGGCTGAAATGATTATTTTTTGGATGGTTTGTCCTCTGGGTTTCGCCTGCCATATCAGTTCTGTTATACTCACAGACCTCATTTGAACCGTTTTAGAAACTTTAGAGTGTTTTCCAATTCTACCAATATGCATATCCTAGCTACTGGGCCTGAGTAACAGGCAGTTTACTTTGGGCACGCTTTTCATCCGGACGTGAAAATACTGCCCCCTACCTAAGAGAGGTTAACCTCTACATCACCAGAGGAACAGAGGAAGAGTAGGATAAAGGTACGGCTAAAGGCTATAAGAACTGGTTGTCTAGCGCGTTCAGAACAGAGAGTAAAAGTAGCAGATTTCTGGGCGCAGAAGAATAGATTCAAGGCATAATGTACAGACAAGGGTATGCTAGGGTGTGAGTACAGTGGAGGTAAACCTAGGCATTGAGTGACGATGAGAGAGGTTTTGTGTCTAGAGGCACCAGTTAAGCCAGGTGAGGTCACTGCATGTGTGGGGGGTGGAACAAAAGGGCTATCTAAGGTATATTGGGCAGGGCTAAGGGCTCTACAGTCACCGTCCACCTCGGACGGTTACCTCGGCAGACCAGTCGTGATGGATTGGCGGGGCTCCGTGTCGGCAGTAAAGGGTCCAGGCCATTTGGCAAAAGAGGTATTGTAGCCCAAGAATTGGCTGGTGGACCTCTTTGGCTAGCCGGGAGATGGGCCTAGCTCAAGCCTAGCTCCAGGCTAACTGGTGCTTGCTTCGGGACAGAGACATTATCCAAGAGTAGCCACTCGGATAGCAGCTAGCTAGCTGCGATGATCCGGTGTAAAGGTTCAGAGCTTGCGGTAGGAATCCGGAGATGTGGTAGAGAAAAAGCAGTCCGATATGCTGTGGGTTGATATCATGCTGTGCAGACTGGCAGGTATTAACCAAGCTGAGGCTGGCTGATGTCCGAGTTAACGGTGAGGACCGCTAGCAGTGGCTAACTGACTATTAGCTAATAGCTAGTTAGCTGGCTAGCTTCTGATCGGGGTTCCGGTTCTAAAGTATAAAAATAGCAGATCCGTACCACATTGGGTGAGGCGGGTTGCAGGAGAGTTTAGTCTGGCGATGTTCTGTTTTGTTTCTTGTTTCATCTCTGTTGTAAAGTGACTTTGGGTTGTTTAAAAGTGCTCTATAAGTCCCATGTATTATGATTTAAACAGTCACTTAGACCCATACTCTTGACCCTGCCGTTCCCTGTGTGAATATGCCATGGCTTTCAAATCATCAAATTCTGCCGAAAGTTCCCATACTACCATCAAGTGCTACAGTACGCATTCACTAGAGTTTCTGAAACTTTCCAGAGACACATTCTCCAAGTGAGATTTCCTGACCCGTACCACTTACCTCAGAGTACTGACAACAGCTTTCTGTGGTATGTAGAACTTAGCGGAGTAAAATCCTTTAAAATTACAAACAAATCAAATGGAGCTTCCAGCAACACAATCCCGTTCAGAGAAAAAAAAACTCTGTTCTGCAGACCTGGTTTCAAATAGTACTTGTTTTATGACAGATTCTTCAGCAGCGCTTGATTAAGCTTGCCTAGCCCAATGGAACCAATGGAACAGTCCCCAGAAGTGCATCTCCAAACCTGGCCCATCTGGCACTCCAGACAGACTTACGAACAATAGGCTGTGTTCGTATATTGCCTCCAGTTTGTCAGAGTGCCCTTGGGTCGTTGGTAAATTCAGAGCGTTGTCAGATTGTCCGTTGGTAAATTCAGAGTGTTGTCAGTTTGTCTGTTGGTAAATTCAGAGCGTTGTCAGATTGTCCGTTGGTAAATTCAGACCGTTGTTAGATTGTCCGTTTGTAAATTCAGAACGTTGTCAGTTTGTAAATTCAGAGTGTTGTCAGTTTGTCCGTTGGTAAATTCAGAGCGTTGTCAGATTGTCCGTTTGTAAATTCAGAGCGTTGTCAGATTGTCCGTTTGTAAATTCAGAGCGTTGTCAGATTGTCCGTTGGTAAATTCAGAGCGTTGTCAGATTGTCCGTTTGTAAATTCAGAACGTTGTCAGATTGTCCGTTTGTAAATTCAGAACGTTGTCAGATTGTCCGTTTGTAAATTCAGAACGTTGTCAGATTGTCCGTTTGTAAATTCAGAACGTTGTCAGATTGTCCATTTGTAAATTCAGAACGTTGTCAGACTGTCCGTTGGTAAATTCAGAGCGTTGTCAGATTGTCTGTTGGTAAATTCAGAGCGTTGTCAGTTTGTTTGTTTGTAAATTCAGACCCTTGTTAGATTGTCCGTTTGTAAATTCAGAGCGTTGTCAGTTTGTCTGTTGGTAAATTCAGAGCGTTGTCAGATTGTCTGTTGGTAAATTCAGAGCGTTGTCAGACTGTCTGTTGGTAAATTCAGAGCGTTGTCAGATTGTCCGTTGGTAAATTCAGACCCTTGTTAGATTGTCCGTTTGTAAATTCAGAACGTTGTCAGATTGTAAATTCAGAGCGTTGTCAGATTGTCCGTTGGTAAATTCAGAGCGTTGTCAGATTGTCCGTTGGTAAATTCAGAGCGTTGTCAGATTGTCCGTTGGTAAATTCAGAGCGTTGTCAGATTGTCCGTTGGTAAATTCAGAGCGTTGTCAGATTGTCCGTTTGTAAATTCAGAGCGTTGTCAGATTGTCCGTTGGTAAATTCAGAGCGTTGTCAGTTTGTCTGTTTGTAAATTCAGAGCGTTGTCAGATTGTCCGTTGTTAAATTCAGAGCGTTGTCAGATTGTCCGTTGTTAAATTCAGAACGTTGTCAGACTGTCCGTTGTTAAATTCAGAGCGTTGTCAGATTGTCCGTTGTTAAATTCAGAACGTTGTCAGATTGTCCGTTGTTAAATTCAGAACGTTGTCAGATTGTCCGTTGTTAAATTCAGAGCGTTGTCAGATTGTCCGTTGGTAAATTCAGAGCGTTGTCAGATTGTCCGTTGTTAAATTCAGAGCGTTGTCAGACTGTCCGTTGTTAAATTCAGAACGTTGTCAGATTGTCCGTTGTTAAATTCAGAGCGTTTCACTCTCGGGGCGTTCAGAACGTACACTGGACACTCTGGTCAAGAAGTAGGGTTGATCCAAACATTCTGACCTCGCAACCGCAGTCAAGCACCCAAGCTAACTGGCTAAAGTTGTGTTGCTCGCAAGCTACTTCCAGATACAAACGGGAGAACAAATGGGAGAACAAATGGGAGAACAAATGGGAGAACAAATGGGAGAACAAACGGGAGAACAAATGGGAGAACAAATGGGAGAACACACTCTGACCATTTGACTCGCCCCAGCAGAGCTGGTTCGGCTGTTGTATAATCTAGAGCATTAGTGACTGTAACTGTGCTGCTGGCAACTGTTTATTTGCGTTTTTTGCCGACATTTACTGACACTGGTCATATTGAACGGGTGCAAATTCATCAGTTATTCTACGCTCTGGCACACTCAGACGAGAGTTCTCTCTGGCACACTCAGACGAGAGTTCTCTCTGGCACACTCAGACGAGAGTTCTCTCTGGCACACTCAGACGAGAGTTCTCTCTGGCACACTCAGACGAGAGTTCTCTCTGGCACACTCAGACGAGAGTTCTCTCTGGCACACTCAGGCGACTCTCTGACACTCAGAGTTCTCTCTGGCACACTCAGGCGAGAGTTCTCTCTGGCACACTCAGGCGAGAGTTCTCTCTGGCACACTCAGACGAGAGTTCTCTCTCCACACTCAGACGAGAGAACTCTCTGGCACACTCAGACGAGAGTTCTCTCTGGCACACTCAGACGAGAGTTCTCTCTGGCACACTCAGACGAGAGTTCTCTCTGGCACACTCAGACGAGAGTTCTCTCTGTCACACTCAGACGAGAGTTCTCTCTGGCACACTCAGACGAGAGTTCTCTCTGGCACACTCAGACGAGAGTTCTCTCTGGCACACTCAGACGAGAGTTCTCTCTGGCACACTCAGACGAGAGTTCTGCTGGCACACTCAGACGAGTTCTCTCTGTCACACTCAGACGAGAGTTCTCTCTGGCACACTCAGACGAGAGTTCTCTCTGGCACACTCAGACGAGAGTTCTCTCTGGCACACTCAGACGAGAGTTCTCTCTGGCACACTCAGACGAGAGTTCTCTCTGGCACACTCAGACGAGAGTTCTCTCTGGCACACTCAGACGAGAGTTCTCTCTGGCACACTCAGACGAGAGTTCTCTCTGGCACACTCAGACGAGAGTTCTCTCTGGCACACTCAGACGAGAGTTCTCTCTGGCACACTCAGACGAGAGTTCTCTCTGGCACACTCAGACGAGAGTTCTCTCTGGCACACTCAGACACTCAGACACTCAGACGAGAGTTCTCTCTGGCACACTCAGACGAGAGTTCTCTCTGGCACACTCAGACGAGAGTTCTCTCTGGCACACTCAGACGAGTTCTCTCTGGCACACTCAGACGAGAGTTCTCTCTGTCACACTCAGACGAGAGTTCTCTCTGGCACACTCAGACGAGAGTTCTCTCTGGCACACTCAGATGAGAGTTCTCTCTGGCACACTCAGACGAGAGTTCTCTCTGGCACACTCAGACGAGAGTTCTCTCTGGCACACTCAGACGAGAGTTCTCTCTGGCACACTCAGACGAGAGTTCTCTCTGGCACACTCAGACGAGAGTTCTCTCTGGCACACTCAGACGAGAGTTCTCTCTGGCACACTCAGACGAGAGTTCTCTCTGGCACACTCAGACGAGAGTTCTCTCTGGCACACTCAGACGAGAGTTCTCTCTGGCACACTCAGACGAGAGTTCTCTCTGGCACACTCAGACGAGAGTTCTCTCTGGCACACTCAGACGAGAGTTCTCTCTGGCACACTCAGACGAGAGTTCTCTGAAATCAGATTAGATGACTAGAGTGAATTTACAAATGCACCCTTAATAAAACTCTCGTGTTAGATTTAAAAAAACTTTAAAAACAAATCCAATTTGAACCCAGGCAGGTCTGGTGTTACTGTTATTTCACCGTGGAGAAGCAGGAGAGTTCTAGAACACAGAGACTTTAAGAGTCTAAATGAGCCGTGACTTCACTCCCTGGCCAAATGAAGCTTTTATGGTGTAGCTAGCAGGAGAGGGAGACACAATCCAGACCCTCATACCTCCATTGCTCAGTCTCTCAGGCTGCATACCAAACGGCCCCCTATTCCCTATTTAGTGCACTACATTTTACCAGGGCCCTTAAGGGTCCTCTGTGGCTAAGTTGGGAACCCGGACTCAAATCTCCCATGATATACGCTCGCCAGCTTTTGTGGCGAGAGAAACTACATGAAACAGCCCTTTCATGGGAGAAAGACTACATGAAACAGCCCTTTCATGGGAGAAAGACTACATGAAACAGCCCTTTCATGGGAGAAAGACTACATGATCATGATACAGCTCTAGTTCACGGGAGAGAGAGACTACATGATCATGATACAGCTCTAGTTCACGGGAGAGAGAAACTACATGAAACAGCCCTTTCATGGGAGAAAGACTACATGATCATGATACAGCTCTAGTTCACGGGAGAGAGAAACTACATGAAACAGCCCTTTCATGGGAGAAAGACTACATGATCATGATACAGCTCTAGTTCACGGGAGAGAGAAACTTCAGCCCTTTCATGGGAGAAAGACTACATGATCATGATACAGCTCTAGTTCACGGGAGAGAGAAACTACATGAAACAGCTCTGTCATGGGAGAAAGACTACATGATCATGATACAGCTCTAGTTCACGGGAGAGAGAAACTACATGAAACAGCTCTGTCATGGGAGAAAGACTACATGATCATGATACAGCTCTAGTTCACGGGAGAGAGAAACTACATGAAACAGCCCTTTCATGGGAGAAAGACTACATGATCATGATACAGCTCTAGTTCACGGGAGAGAGAGACTATATGAAACAGCCCTTTCATGGGAGAAAGACTACATGATCATGATACAGCTCTAGTTCACGGGAGAGAGAAACTACATGAAACAGCCCTTTCATGGGAGAAAGACTACATGATCATGATACAGCTCTAGTTCACGGGAGAGAGAAACTACATGAAACAGCCCTTTCATGGGAGAAAGACTACATGATCATGATACAGCTCTAGTTCACGGGAGAGAGAAACTACATGAAACAGCTCTTTCATGGGAGAAAGACTACATGATCATGATACAGCTCTAGTTCACGGGAGAGAGAAACTACATGAAACAGCCCTTTCATGGGAGAAAGACTACATGATCATGTTACAGCTCTAGTTCACGGGAGAGAGAAACTACATGAAACAGCCCTTTCATGGGAGAAAGACTACATGATCATGATACAGCTCTAGTTCACGGGAGAGAGAAACTACATGAAACAGCTCTTTCATGGGAGAAAGACTACATGATCATGATACAGCTCTAGTTCACGGGAGAGAGAAACTACATGAAACAGCTCTTTCATGGGAGAAAGACTACATGATCATGATACAGCTCTAGTTCACGGGAGAGAGAAACTACATGAAACAGCTCTTTCATGGGAGAAAGACTACATGATCATGATACAGCTCTAGTTCACGGGAGAGAGAAACTACATGAAACAGCCCTTTCATGGGAGAAAGACTACATGATCATGATACAGCTCTAGTTCACGGGAGAGAGAAACTACATGAAACAGCCCTTTCATGGGAGAAAGACTACATGATCATGATACAGCTCTAGTTCACGGGAGAGAAAACTACATGAAACAGCCCTTTCATGGGAGAAAGACTACATGATCATGATACAGCTCTAGTTCACGGGAGAGAGAAACTACATGAAACAGCCCTTTCATGGGAGAAAGACTACATGATCATGATACAGCTCTAGTTCACGGGAGAGAGAGACTACATGATCATGATACAGCTCTAGTTCACGGGAGAGAGAAACTACATGAAACAGCCCTTTCATGGGAGAAAGACTACATGATCATGATACAGCTCTAGTTCACGGGAGAGAGAAACTACATGAAACAGCCCTTTCATGGGAGAAAGACTACATGATCATGTTACAGCTCTAGTTCACGGGAGAGAGAAACTACATGAAACAGCCCTTTCATGGGAGAAAGACTACATGATCATGTTACAGCTCTAGTTCACGGGAGAGAGAGACTATATGAAACAGCCCTTTCATGGGAGAAAGACTACATGATCATGATACAGCTCTAGTTCACGGGAGAGAGAAACTACATGAAACAGCCCTTTCATGGGAGAAAGACTACATGATCATGATACAGCTCTAGTTCACGGGAGAGAGAGACTATATGAAACAGCCCTTTCATGGGAGAAAGACTACATGATCATGATACAGCTCTAGTTCACGGGAGAGAGAGACTATATGAAACAGCCCTTTCATGGGAGAAAGACTACATGATCATGATACAGCTCTAGTTCACGGGAGAGAGAAACTACATGAAACAGCCCTTTCATGGGAGAAAGACTACATGATCATGATACAGCTCTAGTTCACGGGAGAGAGAGACTATATGAAACAGCCCTTTCATGGGAGAAAGACTACATGATCATGATACAGCTCTAGTTCACGGGAGAGAGAGACTACATGAAACAGCCCTTTCATGGGAGAAAGACTACATGATCATGATACAGCTCTAGTTCACGGGAGAGAGAAACTACATGAAACAGCCCTTTCATGGGAGAAAGACTACATGATCATGATACAGCTCTAGTTCACGGGAGAGAGAAACTACATGAAACAGCCCTTTCATGGGAGAAAGACTACATGATCATGATACAGCTCTAGTTCACGGGAGAGAGAGACTATATGAAACAGCTCTGTCATGGGAGAAAGACTACATGATCATGATACAGCTCTAGTTCACGGGAGAGAGACTATATGAAACAGCCCTTTCATGGGAGAAAGACTACATGATCATGATACAGCTCTAGTTCACGGGAGAGAAACTACATGAAACAGCCCTTTCATGGGAGAAAGACTACATGATCATGATACAGCTCTAGTTCACGGGAGAGAGAAACTACATGAAACAGCCCTTTCATGGGAGAAAGACTACATGATCATGATACAGCTCTAGTTCACGGGAGAGAGAAACTACATGAAACAGCTCTGTCATGGGAGAAAGACTACATGATCATGATACAGCTCTAGTTCACGGGAGAGAGAGACTATATGAAACAGCTCTGTCATGGGAGAAAGACTACATGATCATGATACAGCTCTAGTTCACGGGAGAGAGAGACTATATGAAACAGCCCTTTCATGGGAGAAAGACTACATGATCATGTTACAGCTCTAGTTCACGGGAGAGAGAAACTACATGAAACAGCCCTTTCATGGGAGAAAGACTACATGATCATGTTACAGCTCTAGTTCACGGGAGAGAGAGACTACATGAAACAGCCCTTTCATGGGAGAAAGACTACATGATCATGATACAGCTCTAGTTCACGGGAGAGAGAAACTACATGAAACAGCCCTTTCATGGGAGAAAGACTACATGATCATGATACAGCTCTAGTTCACGGGAGAGAGAGACTACATGAAACAGCTCTGTCATGAGAGAAAGACTACATGATCATGATACAGCTCTAGTTCACGGGAGAGAGAGACTATATGAAACAGCCCTTTCATGGGAGAAAGACTACATGATCATGATACAGCTCTAGTTCACGGGAGAGAGAGACTACATGAAACAGCTCTGTCATGAGAGAAAGACTACATGATCATGATACAGCTCTAGTTCACGGGAGAGAGAGACTATATGAAACAGCCCTTTCATGGGAGAAAGACTACATGATCATGATACAGCTCTAGTTCACGGGAGAGAGAAACTACATGAAACAGCCCTTTCATGGGAGAAAGACTACATGATCATGATACAGCTCTAGTTCACGGGAGAGAGAGACTACATGAAACAGCTCTGTCATGAGAGAAAGACTACATGATCATGATACAGCTCTAGTTCACGGGAGAGAGAGACTATATGAAACAGCCCTTTCATGGGAGAAAGACTACATGATCATGATACAGCTCTAGTTCACGGGAGAGAGAGACTACATGAAACAGCTCTGTCATGAGAGAAAGACTACATGATCATGATACAGCTCTAGTTCACGGGAGAGAGAGACTATATGAAACAGCCCTTTCATGGGAGAAAGACTACATGATCATGATACAGCTCTAGTTCACGGGAGAGAGAAACTACATGAAACAGCCCTTTCATGGGAGAAAGACTACATGATCATGATACAGCTCTAGTTCACGGGAGAGAGAGACTACATGATCATGATACAGCTCTAGTTCACGGGAGAGAGAAACTACATGAAACAGCCCTTTCATGGGAGAAAGACTACATGATCATGATACAGCTCTAGTTCACGGGAGAGAGAGACTACATGATCATGATACAGCTCTAGTTCACGGGAGAGAGAAACTACATGAAACAGCCCTTTCATGGGAGAAAGACTACATGATCATGATACAGCTCTAGTTCACGGGAGAGAGAGACTATATGAAACAGCCCTTTCATGGGAGAAAGACTACATGATCATGATACAGCTCTAGTTCACGGGAGAGAGAGACTATATGAAACAGCCCTTTCATGGGAGAAAGACTACATGATCATGATACAGCTCTAGTTCACGGGAGAGAGAAACTACATGAAACAGCCCTTTCATGGGAGAAAGACTACATGATCATGATACAGCTCTAGTTCACGGGAGAGAGAGACTATATGAAACAGCCCTTTCATGGGAGAAAGACTACATGATCATGATACAGCTCTAGTTCACGGGAGAGAGAGACTATATGAAACAGCTCTGTCATGAGAGAGAGAGAGAAAGACTTCATGACACAACTCTGTCAAGAGAGTTAGAGAGGCTACATGAAACAGCTCTGTCAAGAGAGATAGAGAGGCTACATGACACAACTCTGTCAAGAGAGATAGAGAGGCTACATGAAACAGCTCTGTCAAGAGAGATAGAGAGGCTACATGAAACAGCTCTGTCAAGAGAGATAGAGAGGCTACATGACACAACTCTGTCAAGAGAGATAGAGAGGCTACATGAAACAGCTCTGTCAAGACAGATAGAGAGGCTACATGAAACAGCTCTGTCAAGAGAGATAGAGAGGCTACATGAAACAGCTCTGTCAAGAGAGATAGAGAGGCTACATGAAACAGCTCTGTCAAGAGATAGAGACAACAGTGAGGCCTTGGCACTGAGAGAGAAAGAGAGAGAGAGAGAGAGAGAGAGAGAGAGAGAGAGAGAGAGAGAGAGTACATAAAACAGTGTTTGGGAATCAGCAGAAGTGACTGTAGATGAACCAGCGAGGCCTTGGCAGCTCCTACAGTATGTTTACTGGTGCTGTGTGATGGAGTCCTGCCTTGGCAGCTCCTACAGTATGTGTACTGTTGCTGTGTGATGGAGTCCTGCCTTGGCAGCTCCTACAGTATGTGTACTGTTGCTGTGTGATGGAGTCCTGCCTTGGCAGCTCCTACAGTATGTGTACTGTTGCTGTGTGATGGAGTCCTGCCTTGGCAACTCCTACAGTATGTGTACTGTTGCTGTGTGATGGAGTCCTGCCTTGGCAACTCCTACAGTATGTGTACTGTTGCTGTGTGATGGAGTCCTGCCTTGGCAGCTCCTACAGTATGTGTACTGGTGCTGTGTGATGGAGTCCTGCCTTGGCAGCTCCTACAGTATGTGTACTGGTGCTGTGTGATGGAGTCCTGCCTTGGCAGCTCCTACAGTATGTGTACTGGTGCTGTGTGATGGAGTCCTGCCTTGGCAGCTCCTACAGTATGTGTACTGGTGCTGTGCGATGGAGTCCTGCCTTGGCAGCTCCTACAGTATGTGTACTGTTGCTGTGTGATGGAGTCCTGCCTTGGCAACTCCTACAGTATGTGTACTGTTGCTGTGTGATGGAGTCCTGCCTTGGCAGCTCCTACAGTATGTGTACTGGTGCTGTGTGATGGAGTCCTGCCTTGGCAGCTCCTATGTGTGCTGTGTGATGGAGTCCTCTACCAGAAAGAGACAGGCTACAGCTAACAACTAGCCTGCCAGCTTGCTTTATCTGGCACAATAACAGACACTAGCGGGCGGTAAATCATTGGAAATTAATAATTTGACCCAATGCAATTCCCTCCTACAAATCAAAAATGTGTTTATTTGTTCAGCTTTTTGGTCTCTGGATATACCAATATTCTCTACTCCGGAGCGGAGTAGCCTGTTAAAAACAGTGTAGGTATAGCCGTGGGAAGGCCTGTGGAAAATGTTTAGTTGGGGGTGCTGTGGGGAGTTGACAGTCTTCTCTTTTCACCAGCAGTATGTTTTCCTCACGATTGTATTTTGAAATAGTGAGAAAGGTCAGAAAAAAAGTTAAATAAAGGTTAAATTAAACATTTTTAAACGGCCAGGCAACTCAACACTCAGCTATAATGGCACAAAAATAAAGACGAGTCCTCTATCTATCTCTGTGGTTGGGCCACACACTAAGTGCTGTTGTTGGCTGCTTTGTCTGAGGTGCTGGGAGAGGCAACCTGTGCCAGCCATGTTGTCGTTCTGGCAAGGGCAAGACAGCCTGACATCACAGTCAAGCAGAGCGTTCTTTCAGCTCTATCAAAGCATACTGTAACATAACATTATGTTATTGTAGCCTAATAGGGCTTTGGTCAGAAGTGATACTCCACATAGGGAAAAGTATGCCATTTTAGGATGGAGAGCAATATGTGAGACAAGACTCCTCTGGTGAGCCCCCCTCTGTTCATTCCCAGAACATTTCACTTCACTGCTCAGCATTTCAGAGATGGATGGTGAGTCAGCATTAGATGTGTTGAAAACAAACACATAGGTGTTTGTAACAACAACAAACAAAAAAACGAGTTATTTTCTGTGGGATGATGATACATGGATGGATGGATGGACAGACTCTTATTCACCTCAAAGAAATGTGTGTACGTGTGTGTGGGTGTGTGTCTGTGTCAAATCAAATTTAAGTTTTGGAGATGTTATCGACGATGCAGCGAAATGCTTGTGTTTCTAGCTCCAACAGGGTCAGTAATGCTGGTGTTTCTAGCTCCAACAGGGTCAGTAATGCTGGTGTTTCTAGCTCCAACAGGGCAGTAATGCTGGTGTTTCTAGCTCCAACAGGGTCAGTAATGCTGGTATTTCTAGCTCCAACAGGGCAGTAATGATTGTGTTTCTAGCTCTATTCTAGCTCCAACAGGGCAATAATGATTGTGTTTCTAGCTCTATTCTAGCTCCAACAGGGCAGTAATGCTTGTGTTTCTAGCTCCAACAGAGCAGTAATGCTGGTGTTTCTAGCTCCAACAGGGCAGTAATGATTGTGTTTCTAGCTCCAACAGGGCAATAATGATTGTGTTTCTAGCTCTATTCTAGCTCCAACAGGGCAGTAATGCTGGTGTTTCTAGCTCCAACAGAGCAGTAATGATTGTGTTTCTAGCTCCAACAGGGCAGTAATGCTGGTGTTTCTAGCTCCAACAGGGCAGTAATGATTGTGTTTCTAGCTCCAACAGAGCAGTAATGATTGTGTTTCTAGCTCCAACAGGGCAGTAATGCTGGTGTTTCTAGCTCCAACAGGGCAGTAATGCTGGTGTTTCTAGCTCCAACAGGGCAGTAATGCTTGTGTTTCTAGCTCCAACAGTGCAGTAATGCTGGTGTTTCTAGCTCCAACACGGCACTAATGCTGGTGTTTCTAGCTCCAACAGGGCAGTAATGCTTGTGTTTCTAGCTCTATTCTAGCTCCAACAGGGCAATAATGATTGTGTTTCTAGCTCTATTCTAGCTCCAACAGGGCAGTAATGCTTGTGTTTCTAGCTCCAACAGAGCAGTAATGCTGGTGTTTCTAGCTCCAACAGGGCAGTAATGATTGTGTTTCTAGCTCCAACAGGGCAATAATGATTGTGTTTCTAGCTCTATTCTAGCTCCAACAGGGCAGTAATGCTGGTGTTTCTAGCTCCAACAGAGCAGTAATGATTGTGTTTCTAGCTCCAACAGGGCAGTAATGCTGGTGTTTCTAGCTCCAACAGAGCAGTAATGATTGTGTTTCTAGCTCCAACAGAGCAGTAATGATTGTGTTTCTAGCTCCAACAGGGCAGTAATGCTGGTGTTTCTAGCTCCAACAGAGCAGTAATGCTGGTGTTTCTAGCTCCAACAGGGCAGTAATGCTTGTGTTTCTAGCTCCAACAGTGCAGTAATGCTGGTGTTTCTAGCTCCAACACGGCACTAATGCTGGTGTTTCTAGCTCCAACAGGGCAGTAATGCTTGTGTTTATAGCTCCAACAGGGCAATAATGATTGTGTTTCTAGCTCTATTCTAGCTCCAACAGGGCAGTAATGCTGGTGTTTCTAGCTCCAACAGAGCAGCAATCATTGTGTTTCTAGCTCCAACAGGGCAGTAATGCTGGTGTTTCTAGCTCCAACAGAGCAGTAATGATTGTGTTTCTAGCTCCAACAGGGCAGTAATGCTGGTGTTTCTAGCTCCAACAGGGCAGTAATGATTGTGTTTCTAGCTCCAATAGGGCAGTAATGCTGGTGTTTCTAGCTCCAACAGGGCAGTAATGCTGGTGTTTCTAGCTCCAACAGGTCAGTAATGCTGGTGTTTCTAGCTCCAACAGAGCAGTAATGCTTGTGTTTCTAGCTCCAACAGGGCAGTAATGCTTGTGTTTCTAGCTCTATTCTAGCTCCAACAGGGCATTAATGCTGGTGTTTCTAGCTCCAACAGGGCAGTAATGATTGTGTTTCTAGCTCCAACAGAGCAGTAATGCCTGTGTTTCTAGCTCCAACAGGGCAGTAATGCTTGTGTTTCTAGCTCCAACAGTGCAGTAATGCTGGTGTTTCTAGCTCCAACACGGCACTAATGCTGGTGTTTCTAGCTCCAACAGGCCAGTAATGCTTGTGTTTATAGCTCCAACAGGGCAATAATGATTGTGTTTCTAGCTCTATTCTAGCTCCAACAGGGCAGTAATGCTGGTGTTTCTAGCTCCAACAGAGCAGTAATGCTTGTGTTTCTAGCTCCAACAGGTCAGTAATGCTGGTGTATCTAGCTCCAACAGAGCAGTAATGCTTGTGTTTCTAGCTCCAACAGGGCAGTAATGCTTGTGTTTCTAGCTCTATTCTAGCTCCAACAGGGCAGTAATGCTGGTGTTTCTAGCTCCAACAGGGTAGTAATGCTGGTGTTTCTAGCTCCAACAGGGCAGTAATGCTGGTGTTTCTAGCTCCAACAGAGCAGTAATGCTGGTGTTTCTAGCTCCAACAGGGCAGTAATGCTGGTGTTTCTAGCTCCAACAGGGCAGTAATGATTGTGTTTCTAGCTCCAACAGAGCAGTAATGCTGGTGTTTCTAGCTCCAACAGGGCAGTAATGGTTGTGTTTCTAGCTCCAACAGTGCAGTAATGCTGGTGTTTCTAGCTCCAACACGGCACTAATGCTGGTGTTTCTAGCTCCAACAGGGCAGTAATGCTTGTGTTTATAGCTCCAACAGTGCAGTAATGCTGGTGTTTCTAGCTCCAACAGGTCAGTAATGCTGGTGTTTCTAGCTCCAACAGAGCAGTAATGCTTGTGTTTCTAGCTCCAACAGGGCAGTAATGCTTGTGTTTCTAGCTCTATTCTAGCTCCAACAGGGCAGTAATGCTGGTGTTTCTAGCTCCAACAGGGTGGTAATGCTGGTGTTTCTAGCTCCAACAGGGCAGTAATGCTGGTGTTTCTAGCTCCAACAGAGCAGTAATGCTGGTGTTTCTAGCTCCAACAGGGCAGTAATGCTGGTGTTTCTAGCTCCAACAGGGCAGTAATGATTGTGTTTCTAGCTCCAACAGAGCAGTAATGCTGGTGTTTCTAGCTCCAACAGGGCAGTAATGCTTGTGTTTCTAGCTCCAACAGTGCAGTAATGCTGGTGTTTCTAGCTCCAACACGGCACTAATGCTGGTGTTTCTAGCTCCAACAGGGCAGTAATGCTTGTGTTTATAGCTCCAACAGGGCAATAATGATTGTGTTTCTAGCCTAGCTCCAACAGGGCAGGAATGCTGGTGTTTCTAGCTCCAACAGGGCAGTAATGATGGTGTTTCTAGCTCCAACAGAGCAGTAATGATTGTGTTTCTAGCTCCAACAGGGCAGTAATGTTGGTGTTTCTAGCTCCAACAGGGCAGTAATGATTGTGTTTCTAGCTCCAACAGGGCAGTAATGCTGGTGTTTCTAGCTCCAACAGGGCAGTAATGATTGTGTTTCTAGCTCCAACAGGGCAGTAATGCTGGTGTTTCTAGCTCCAACAGGGCAGTAATGCTGGTGTTTCTAGCTCCAACAGGTCAGTAATGCTGGTGTTTCTAGCTCCAACAGGGCAGTAATGCTTGTGTTTCTAGCTCCAACAGTGCAGTAATGCTGGTGTTTCTAGCTCCAACACGCCACTAATGCTGGTGTTTCTAGCTCCAACAGGGCAGTAATGCTTGTGTTTATAGCTCCAACAGGGCAATAATGATTGTGTTTCTAGCTCTATTCTAGCTCCAACAGGGCAGTAATGCTGGTGTTTCTAGCTCCAACAGAGCAGTAATGATTGTGTTTCTAGCTCCAACAGGGCAGTAATGCTGGTGTTTCTAGCTCCAACAGAGCAGTAATGATTGTGTTTCTAGCTCCAACAGGGCAGTAATGCTGGTGTTTCTAGCTCCAACAGGGCAGTAATGCTGGTGTTTCTAGCTCCAACAGGTCAGTAATGCTGGTGTTTCTAGCTCCAACAGGGCAGTAATGCTTGTGTTTCTAGCTCTATTCTAGCTCCAACAGGGCAGTAATGCTGGTGTTTCTAGCTCCAACAGGGTAGTAATGCTGGTGTTTCTAGCTCCAACAGAGCAGTAATGCTGGTGTTTCTAGGTCCAACAGAGCAGTAATGCTGGTGTTTCTAGCTCCAACAGGGCAGTAATGCTGGTGTTTATAGCTCCAACAGGGCAGTAATGATTGTGTTTCTAGCTCCAACAGAGCAGTAATGCTGGTGTTTCTAGCTCCAACAGGGCAGTAATGCTTGTGTTTCTAGCTCCAACAGTGCAGTAATGATGTGTTTCTAGCTCCAACAGAGCACTAATGCTGGTGTTTCTAGCTCCAACAGGGCAGTAATGCTTGTGTTTATAGCTCCAACAGGGCAATAATGATTGTGTTTCTAGCTCTATTGGTGTTTCTAGCTCCAACAGGGCAGTAATGCTTGTGTTTCTAGCTCCAACAGAGCAGTAATGATTGTGTTTCTAGCTCCAACAGGGCAGTAATGCTTGTGTTTCTAGCTCCAGCAGAGCAGTAATGCTTGTGTTTCTAGCTCCAGGGCAGTAATGCTTGTGTTTCTAGCTCCAACAGGCAGTAATGATTGTGTTTCTAGCTCCAACAGGGCAGTAATGCTGGTGTTTCTAGCTCCAACAGGGCAGTAATGCTGGTGTTTCTAGCTCCAACAGGTCAGTAATGCTGGTGTTTCTAGCTCCAACAGAGCAGTAATGTTTGTGTTTCTAGCTCTATTCTAGCTCCAACAGGGCAGTAATGCTGGTGTTTCTAGCTCCAACAGGGTAGTAATGCTGGTGTTTCTAGCTCCAACAGGGCAGTAATGCTTGTGTTTATAGCTCCAACAGTGCAGTAATGCTGGTGTTTCTAGCTCCAACAGGGCAGTAATGCTGGTGTTTCTAGCTCCAACAGGGTAGTAATGCTGGTGTTTCTAGCTCCAACAGAGCAGTAATGCTGGTGTTTCTAGCTCCAACAGGGCAGTAATTCTGGTGTTTCTAGCTCCAACAGGGCAGTAATGATTGTGTTTCAAGCTCCAACAGAGCAGTAATGCTGGTGTTTCTAGCTCCAACAGGGCAGTAATGCTTGTGTTTCTAGCTCCAACAGTGCAGTAATGCTGGTGTTTCTAGCTCCAACACGGCACTAATGCTGGTGTTTCTAGCTCCAACAGGGCAGTAATGCTTGTGTTTATAGCTCCAACAGGGCAATAATGATTGTGTTTCTAGCTCTATTCTAGCTCCAACAGGGCAGTAATGCTTGTGTTTCTAGCTCCAGCAGAGCAGTAATGCTTGTGTTTCTAGCTCCAACAGAGCAGTAATGATTGTGTTTCTAGCTCCAACAGGGCAGTAATGCTGGTGTTTCTAGCTCCAACAGGGCAGTAATGATTGTGTTTCTAGCTCCAACAGGGCACTAATGCTGGTGTTTCTAGCTCCAACAGGGCAGTAATGCTTGTGTTTATAGCTCCAACAGTGCAGTAATGCTGGTGTTTCTAGCTCCAACAGGGCAGTAATGCTGGTGTTTCTAGCTCTATTCTAGCTCCAACAGGGCAGTAATGCTGGTGTTTCTAGCTCCAACAGAGCAGTAATGTTTGTGTTTCTAGCTCCAACAGGGCAGTAATGCTTGTGTTTCTAGCTCTATTCTAGCTCCAACAGGGCAGTAATGCTGGTGTTTCTAGCTCCAACAGGGTAGTAATGCTGGTGTTTCTAGCTCCAACAGGGCAGTAATGCTTGTGTTTATAGCTCCAACAGTGCAGTAATGCTGGTGTTTCTAGCTCCAACAGGGCAGTAATGCTTGTGTTTCTAGCTCCAACAGTGCAGTAATGCTGGTGTTTCTAGCTCCAACACGGCACTAATGCTGGTGTTTCTAGCTCCAACAGGGCAGTAATGCTTGTGTTTATAGCTCCAACAGGGCAATAATGATTGTGTTTCTAGCTCTATTCTAGCTCCAACAGGGCAGTAATGCTTGTGTTTCTAGCTCCAGCAGAGCAGTAATGCTTGTGTTTCTAGCTCCAACAGAGCAGTAATGATTGTGTTTCTAGCTCCAACAGGGCAGTAATGCTGGTGTTTCTAGCTCCAACAGGGCAGTAATGATTGTGTTTCTAGCTCCAACAGGGCACTAATGCTGGTGTTTCTAGCTCCAACAGGGCAGTAATGCTTGTCTTTATAGCTCCAACAGTGCAGTAATGCTGGTGTTTCTAGCTCCAACAGGGCAGTAATGCTGGTGTTTCTAGCTCTATTCTAGCTCCAACAGGGCATTAATGCTGGTGTTTCTAGCTCCAACAGGGTAGTAATGCTGGTGTTTCTAGCTCCAACAGGGCAGTAATGCTTGTGTTTATAGCTCCAACAGTGCAGTAATGCTGGTGTTTCTAGCTCCAACAGGGCAGTAATGCTGGTGTTTCTAGCTCTATTCTAGCTCCAACAGGGCAGTAATGCTTGTGTTTCTAGCTCCAACAGGGCAGTAATGCTGGTGTTTCTAGCTCCAACAGGGCAGTAATGATTGTGTTTCTAGCTCCAACAGAGCAGTAATGCTGGTGTTTCTAGCTCCAACAGGGCATTAATGCTTGTGTTTCTAGCTCCAACAGTGCAGTAATGCTGGTGTTTCTAGCTCCAACACGGCACTAATGCTGGTGTTTCTAGCTCCAACAGGGCAGTAATGCTTGTGTTTATAGCTCCAACAGGGCAATAATGATTGTGTTTCTAGCTCTATTCTAGCTCCAACAGGGCAGTAATGCTTGTGTTTCTAGCTCCAGCAGAGCAGTAATGCTTGTGTTTCTAGCTCCAACAGAGCAGTAATGATTGTGTTTCTAGCTCCAACAGGGCAGTAATGCTGGTGTTTCTAGCTCCAACAGGGCAGTAATGATTGTGTTTCTAGCTCCAACAGGGCAGTAATGCTGGTGTTTCTAACTCCAACAGGGCAGTAATGCTGGTGTTTCTAGCTCCAACAGGTCAGTAATGCTGGTGTTTCTAGCTCCAACAGAGCAGTAATGTTTGTGTTTCTAGCTCCAACAGGGCAGGAATGCTTGTGTTTCTAGCTCTATTCTAGCTCCAACAAGGCAGTAATGCTGGTGTTTCTAGCTCCAACAGGGTAGTAATGCTGGTGTTTCTAGCTCCAACAGGGCAGTAATGCTTGTGTTTATAGCTCCAACAGTGCAGTAATGCTGGTGTTTCTAGCTCCAACAGGGCAGTAATGCTGGTGTTTCTAGCTCCAACAGGGCAATAATGCTGGTGTTTCTAGCTCTATTCTAGCTCCAACAGTGCAGTAATGCTGGTGTTTCTAGCTCCAACAGGGCACTAATGCTGGTGTTTCTAGCTCCAACAGGGCAGTAATGCTTGTGTTTCTAGCTCCAACAGAGCAGTAATGATTGTGTTTCTAGCTCCAACAGGGCAGTAATGCTGGTGTTTCTAGCTCCAACAGGGCAGTAATGATTGTGTTTCTAGCTCCAACAGGGCAGTAATGCTGGTGTTTCTAACTCCAACAGGGCAGTAATGCTGGTGTTTCTAGCTCCAACAGGTCAGTAATGCTGGTGTTTCTAGCTCCAACAGGGCAGTAATGCTGGTGTTTCTAGCTCCAACAGGGCAATAATGCTGGTGTTTCTAGCTCTATTCTAGCTCCAACAGTGCAGTAATGCTGGTGTTTCTAGCTCCAACAGGGCACTAATGCTGGTGTTTCTAGCTCCAACAGGGCAGTAATGCTTGTGTTTATAGCTCCAACAGTGCAGTAATGCTGGTGTTTCTAGCTCCAACAGGGCAGTAATGCTGGTGTTTCTAGCTCCAACAGGGCAATAATGCTGGTGTTTCTAGCTCCAACAGGGCAGTAATGCTGGTGTTTCTAGCTCCAACAGGGCAGTATGCTGGTGTTTCTAGCTCCAACAGGGCAATAATGCTGGTGTTTCTAGCTCCAACAGGGCAGTAATGCTGGTGTTTCTAGCTCCAACAGGGCAGTAATGCTTGTGTTTCTAGCTCCAACAGGGCAATAGTATAGTAATTGTAATAGTAATACCTAGCAAGACAAATGAACAATACACAAATAAACCAGAAAGTAAAAAGAAATTAAGAATGATCAGAACAAGCAATGAGCCCGGAATAGATACACACAGTACCAGTCAAAAGTTGACACATCTCCTCATTCCAGGGTTTCTTCTTTATTTTTACTCATTTCTACATTCTACATTGTAGAATAACATTGAAGACATCAAAACTATGAAATAACATAAATGGAATCATGTTGTAACCAAAAAAGTTTTAAACAAATGAAAATATATGTTATATTTGAGATAGTAGCCACCCTTTGCCTTGATGACAGTTTTTCAAGAACTGCAAACACTTCTGGGTTTTTCACGCTCAAATGTTTCCCTTGTGTATCAAGAATGGTCCACCACCCAAAGGACATCAAGCCAACTTGACACAACCGTGGGAAGCACTGGAGTCAACATGGATTAGCATACCTGTGGTACGCTTCTGACACCTTGTAGAGTCAACATGGGCCAGCATACCTGTGGTACGCTTCTGACACCTTGTAGAGTCAACATGGGTCAGCAACCCCTGTGGAACACTTTTGACACCTTGTAGAGTCCATGACCCGATGAATTGAGGCTGTTCTCAGGGCAAAGGGGGGGTGCAACTCAATATTAGGAAGGTGTTCTTAATGTTTGGTATACTCAATATATATATATATATTAATATATATATATATATATATATATATATATATATATATAGTTGAAGTAGGAAAAGTTTACATACACCTTAGCCAAATGCAACTAATTAACTCGGCAAAGGAGAAATGATCACCAACAGGGATGTAAAGAAATTTGTGCACAGAAAAATACAATTTTTATGCATCTGGAACATTTCTGGGATCTTTTATTTCAGCTCATGAAACGTGCGACCAACACTTTACATGCTTTGTTTATATGTTTGTTTTGTGTACATAGTCATTGAACACTGGTCATTAAAAAATGTTTACGCACTATTTTACCCACTTCGTATGTATACAGTGCATTCGCAATGTATTCAGACCCCTTTTGGGATGTTTTTCAGCGGCAGGGACTGGGAGACTAGTCAGGATCAAGGGAAAGATGAACGGAGCAAAGTATAGAGAGATCCTTGATGAAAACCTGCTCCAGAGCACTCAGGACCTCAGACTGGGGGCAAAGGTTCACCTTCCAACAGGACAATGACCCTAAGCACACAGCCAAGACAACGCAGGAGTGGCTTCGGGACAAGTCTCAATGCCCTTGAGTGGCCCAGCCAGAGCCAGGACTTGAACCCGATCAAACATCTCTGGAGACCTGAAAATAGCTGTGCAGCAACGCTCCCCCATCCAACCTGACAGAGCTTGAGAGGATCTGCAGAGAAGGATGGGAGAAATTCCCCCAAAACAGGTGTGCCAAGTTTGTAGCGTCACAGCCAAGAAGACTCAAGGCTGTAATCACTCCCAAAGGTGCTTCAACAAAGTACTGAGTAAAGGGTCTGAATGTAAATTCGATATTTAAGTGTTTTATTTTTTATAAATTTGCAAACATTTCTAAAAACCTGTTTTTGCTATGTCATTATGGGTTAGTGTGTGTAGATTGAGGGGAGGGGGCTGAATCCATTTTAGGGAAAGGCTGTAACGTAACAACATGTGGAAAAAGTCAAGGAGTCTGAATACTTTCCAAATGCACGGTGTACTGCAAAGTTGGCTAGGAGCTAGAAAGAGGGTGGCCGTGTCTGTTGGCAACATCTTGTCTTCTTTGTGTGTGTGCTGATGGCATCTCAGGACATCACTATGATACACAGTGTGACAGTGTGACATGTGTGCAAGTGAAATGTACTACTGCCCCCTGCTGGTAGAATAATACTACTGCCCCCTGCAGCTGGAATAATACTACTGCCCCCTGCTGGTAGAATAATACTACTGCCCCTCTGCTGGTAGAATAATACTACTGCCCCCTGCAGCTGGAATAATACTACTGCCCCCTGCTGGTAGAATAATACTACTGCCCCCTGCAGCTGGAATAATACTACTGCCCCCTGCTGGTAGAATAATACTACTGCCCCCTGCTGGTAGAATAATACTACTGCCCCCTGCAGCTGGAATAATACTACTGCCCCCTGCAGCTGGAATAATACTACTGCCCCCTGCTGGTAGAATAATACTACTGCCCCCTGCTGGTAGAATAATACTACTGCCCCCTGCAGCTGGAATAATACTACTGCCCCCTGCGGCTAGAATAACACAACTGTCCCCTGCTGCTAGAATAACACTACTGCCCCCTGCTGCTAGAATAATACTACTGCCCCCTGCTGCTAGAATAACACTACTGCCCCCTGCTGCTAGAATAATACTACTGCCCCCTGCGGCTAGAATAACACTACTGCCCCCTGCTGCTAGAATAACACTACTGCTAGAATAACACTACTGCCCCCTGCTGCTAGAATAAAACTACTGCTAGAATAACACTACTGCCCCCTGCTGCTAGAATAACACTACTGCTAGAATAACACTACTGCCCCCTGCTGCTAGAATAACACGACTGCCCCCTACTGCTAGAATAACACTACTGCCCCCTGCTGCTAGAATAATACTACTGCCCCCTGCTGCTAGAATAACACTACTGCCCCCTGCTGCTAGAATAACACTACTGCCCCCCTGCTGCTAGAATAGTACTGCTAGAATAACACTTCTGCCCCCTGTGGCTAGAATAACACGACTGCCTCTCTGCTGCTAGAATAACACTACTGCCCCCTGCTGCTAGAATAACACTACTGCCCCCTGCTGCTAGAATAACACTACTGCCCCCTGCTGCTAGAATAACACTACTGCCCCCTGCTGCTAGAATAACACTACTGCCCCCTGCTGCTGCTAGAGTAACACTACTGCCCCCTGCTGCTAGTATAATACTACTGCTAGAATAACACTACTGCCTCTCTGCTGCTAGAATAACACTACTGCCCCCTGCTGCTAGAATAACACTACTGCCCCCTGCTGCTAGAATAACACTACTGCCCCCTGCTGCTAGAATAACACTACTGCCCCCTGCTGCTAGAATAACACTACTGCTAGAATAACACTACTGCCTCTCTGCTGCTAGAATAACACTACAGCCCCCTGCTGCTAGAATAACACTACTGCCCCCTGCTGCTAGAATAACACTACTGCCCCCTGCTGCTAGAATAACACTACTGCCCCCTGCTGCTAGAATAACACTACTGCCCCTCTGCTGCTAGAGTAATAGTACTGCCCCCTGCGGCTAGAATAACACTACTGCCCCCTCCTGCTAGAATAATACTACTGCGCCCTGCTGCTAGAATAACACTACTGCCCCCTGCTGCTAGAATAATACCACTGCCCCCTGCTGCTAGAAAAACACTACTGCCCCCTGCTGCTAGAATAACACTACTGCCCCCTGCTGCTAGAATAACACTACTGCTAGAATAACACTACTGCCCCCTGCTGCTAGAATAACACTACTGCTAGAATAACACTACTGCCCCCTGCTGCTAGAATAAAACTACTGCCCCTACTGCTAGAATAATACTACTGCTAGAATAACACTACTGCCCCTGCTGCTAGAATAACACTACTGCCCCCTGCTGCTAGAATAACACTACTGCCCCCCTGCTGCTAGAATAACACTACTGCCCCCCACTCTACCTAACTGTTCACTCTCGAAATGAATGTTTCTTTTCAGAACAAGGTATTTTCTGACATTCAAGAATGCCTGAATTGCTTCGCCTTGCTTTTCTGGTTGGCTGGGAAGTTTCACCGACTAATTATTACAGATCTACAGGAGTATAAGTTTCACCGACTAATTATTACAGATCTACAGGAGTATACGATTCACCAACTAATTATTACAGATCTACAGGAGTATAAGTTTCACCGACTAATTATTACAGATCTACAGGAGTATACGTTTCACCGACTAATTATTAGAGATCTACAGGAGTATAAGTTTCACTAACTAATTATTACAGATCTACAGGAGTATAAGTTTCACTAACTAATTATTACAGATCTACAGGAGTATAAGTTTCACCGACTAATTATTACAGATCTACAGGAGTATAAGTTTCACTAACTAATTATTACAGATCTACAGGAGTATAAGTTTCACCGACTAATTATTACAGATCTACAGGAGTATAAGTTTCACCGACTAATTATTACAGATCTACAGGAGTATAAGTTTCACCGACTAATTATTACACATCTACAGGAGTATAAGTTTCACCGACTAATTATTACAGATCTACAGGAGTATAAGTTTCACCGACTAATTATTACAGATCTACAGGAGTATAAGTTTCACCGACTAATTATTACACATCTACAGGAGTATAAGTTTCACCGACTAATTATTACAGATCTACAGGAGTATAAGTTTCACCGACTAATTATTACAGATCTACAGGAGTATAAGTTTCACTAACTAATTATTACATATCTACAGGAGTATAAGTTTCCCGTGGCACTGAACATGGCGATACGTTGGCACATGAGAACTATTACGATATGGCAAATATGTAATCGAGTAAATAGTCACTTATTGCATTCTATCCATGGTGTCTTGCACGGGCTACAGATACAGTGCCTTGCGAAAGTATTCGGCCCCCTTGAACTTTGTGACCTTTTACCACATTTCAGGCTTCAAACATAAAGATGTAAAACTGTATTTTTTTGTGAAGAATCAAAAACAAGTGGGACACAATCATGAAGTGGAACGACATTTATTGGATATTTCAAACTTTTTCAACAAATCAAAAACTGAAAAATTGGGCGTGCAAAATTATTCAGCCCCCTTAAGTTAATACTTTGTAGCGCCACCTTTTGCTGTGATTACAGCTGTAAGTCGCTTGGGGTATGTCTCTATCAGTTTTGCACATCGAGAGACTGAAATTTTTTCCCATTCCATCTTTGCAAAACAGCTCGAGCTCAGTGAGGTTGGATGGAGAGCATTTGTGAACAGCAGTTTTCAGTTCTTTCCACAGATTCTCGATTGGATTCAGGTCTGGACTTTGACTTGGCCATTCTAACACCTGGATATGTTTATGTTTGAACCATTCCATTGTAGATTTTGCTTTATGTTTTGGATCATTGTCTTGTTGGAAGACACATCTCCGTCCCAGTCTCAGGTCTTTTGCAGACTCCATCAGGTTTTCTTCCAGAATGGTCCTGTATTTGGCTCCATCCATCTTCCCATCAATTTTAACCATCTTCCCTGTCCCTGCTGAAGAAAAGCAGGCCCAAACCATGATGCTGCCACCACCATGTTTTACAGTGGGGATGGTGTGTTCAGGGTGATGAGATGTGTTGCTTTTACGCCAAACATAACATTTTGCATTGTTGCCAAAAAGTTCAATTTTGGTTTCATCTGACCACAGCACCTTCTTCCACATGTTTGGTGTGTCTCCCAGGTGGCTTGTGGCAAACTTTAAACAACACTTTTTATGGATATCTTTAAGAAATGGCTTTCTTCTTGCCACTCTTCCATAAAGGCCAGATTTGTGCAATATACGACTGATTGTTGTCCTATGCACAGAGTCTCCCACCTCAGCTGTAGATCTCTGCAGTTCATCCAGAGTGATCATGGGCCTCTTGGCTGCATCTCTGGTCAGTCTTCTCCTTGTATGAGCTGAAAGTTTAGAGGGACGGCCAGGTCTTGGTAGATTTGCAGTGGTCTGATACTCCTTCCATTTCAATATTATCGCTTGCACAGTGCTCCTTGGGATGTTTAAAGCTTGGGAAATCTTTTTGTATCCAAATCCGGCTTTAAACTTCTTCACAACAGTATCTCGGACCTGCCTGGTGTGTTCCTTGTTCTTCATGATGCTCTCTGCGCTTTTAACGGACCTCTGAGACTATCACAGTGCAGGTGCATTTATACGGAGACTTGATTACACACAGGTGGATTGTATTTATCATCATTAGTGATTTAGGTCAACATTGGATCATTCAGACATCCTCACTGAACTTCTGGAGAGAGTTTGCTGCACTGAAAGTAAAGGGGCTGAATAATTTTGCACGCCCAATTTTTCAGTTTTTGATTTGTTAAAAAAGTTTGAAATATCCAATAAATGTCGTTCCACTTCATGATTGTGTCCCACTTGTTGTTGATTCTTCACAAAAAAATACAGTTTTATATCTTTATGTTTGAAGCCTGAAATGTGGCAAAAAGTCGCAAAGTTCAAGGGGGCCGAATACTTTCGCAAGGCACTGTACACGAAACAGATGGATGGGAGGGCATTCAGGCTGTCGCCAACATTGTTATGCGCAATTTGCCTAAATGGGTAACATAAACACTTCAACCACTTCCATTGTTATTCGCATTTTAGCACCAGTGCTGTTTCCACCAAACTGACTTGTTAGAGATTTTAAAAATCCGTGCGTGATGATGTAGTGCACACGAACTGTACTTTTTCGCTCAAGTTTTCATTTACCTAATAAAAATTTAAAATTCAATGTGTTTTCATTGCATTTTCGACTCTACGGATTGTTTTGTTCCAAAACTGTTGCTTTAAATAGCAGAAGTGACTACTTTGGTTTTGCCATATGCAGTGCGGGTAAACTAGTCTACATGATGACATTATTATGGATAAGAGCTAGAATATTTTTTATTTGTTACCAAAACCCTCAATATTTATTGTAAAGGAGCATCAAGATCACCGTGCACTTTCACCAACCAAGTTCATCATAACTTATTTTATCTGTAGCAATAATAAACTACACTGGCATGACAACTGTGGATGGAAACGCGGTTACTGTTCGGCTACGTGAGGACATCAAGTGCCCCGCGGACCTTCTAAATTATTCGGCGATAATCATTTATTCAAAAAACTCTGTTTCCATTGTCATTTGTGGCCATAAAGAAAGTTAGAAAAAAAATCGAATAAAATCCACTCCTGTAGACGGATAAAAATGTTGTTGATCTTTCGAAAATGTTGATCTTCAGAACATGTATCCTATAGCCTCTCTGCCGTTTCCACTAGGCCTACACGTCACAATGTTGATCTTCAGAACCTTTATCCTATAGCCTCTCTGCCGTTTCCACTAGGCCTACACGTCACAATGTTGATCTTCAGAACATGTATCCTATAGCCTCTCTGCCGTTTCCATTAAGCCTACACGTCACAATGTTGATCTTCAGAACATTTATCCTATAGCCTCTCTGCCGTTTCCAGAACATGTTGATCTTCAGAACCTTTATCCTATAGCCTCTCTGCCGTTTCCACTAGGCCTACACGTCACAATGTTGATCTTCAGAACCTTTATCCTATAGCCTCTCTGCCGTTTCCACTAGGCCTACACGTCACAATGTTGATCTTCAGAACAGTTATCCTATAGCCTCTCTGCCGTTTCCACTAGGCCTACACGTCACAATGTTGATCTTCAGAACAGTTATCCTATAGCCTCTCTGCCGTTTCCACTAGGCCTACACGTCACAATGTTGATCTTCAGAACATTTATCCTATAGCCTCTCTGCCGTTTCCACTAGGCCTACACGTCACAATGTTTTTTTCTTCTTCGTTTACTTTTGTGGAATAAACCTGGGTCAATGGAAACCTGCATATTGAACTCCGTACAAAAACACTCTTCACTTGGTGAGCGAAATAAACGATAAAAACGCCTCATGCCGGAGAAGACAGATTTTGGATCCAGTTATCCCTCTCTTCCTCGCCTCTTCCTCCTATGGATTTTGGAGGGGTTTTGGACAAATGCAGAAATAAGGTCTGTGGTAAACACAGGTTTAGGAGATCTTATAGCCTACATTTTGTTCTATGAGAAACTTCATCACCTTTTGTGAATTTTGAAGCATTTATGTAACCAAAACAAGCACATAAAGGCTTCACAATTTAATTATTTTTGGTGTTACAACCCTTACAACCCATTAATTTCCCATAGGCTTTGACCAATGATTGAGATTATATATATATGTTTAATAGAGGGCGAGGTGTTGAAACCACCCCGCCTCCATCTTTGCACTCCATCACCGTTATTAAAAAAATTGGAAGCTACATAAATGCATTTATTAATTTCAACATTCATTTTGGCATGTTTATTATATTACGAAAACCTTAATGCAAACTTGTAAATTATATTATGTGAGCTAAACAGTCAAAATAATAATATAAAAAAACATTTCCCTTGAAATATACATTTGTTGAGATTACTAATGTTACTGTCCCCACTACAAAAACAGCAATACATGTAATGTCCTTGAAACATTGAATTGAAATACTGTAGAATTCCATTCATTCCTATGGAGGACTGCTCCTACTGGGGAGTACCAATATGGCCGACCGATGGCTTCATAAGCCTCTCATTGGCCAATACATCATCAGATATCCAGGGTTTAAAAACGTCATTGGCTTTGACCGATCAGCCATGGCTAACTCATTACATTCTATGCCCAATAATAAACGGATTAAGGATTGCTAGATGAGCTAGAGTAGATGTATATAGACAAAAATATTTGATGTAACTATAAAATTAAAATATTCATGATATAGCTGTAGTACAAAGAGATTGTTCAGAACAAAAAAATGTCAGATTCACTAATGATTATAATGTGTAATTGCTGAATGGGCACTCTTTGTCCATTTGACACCAATCCAAACCAAAAATGGTGGCTAGATGATAGTTTACTCAGACTGTTTACCATTTAAAAATATTTTCAGTTCCAGTCTTCTTAATGGGGCGGGTCTCCCATAGATACCAATGCAATAGGATCTGGGTCTGGTCTACTAAGCTCATTGACTATCAGTGAACCAGAAAAAAAAGAACGAATGGGGTGTCTCGCTACCTTTTCCATCTACAGTGCATTCGGAAAGTATTCAGACCCCTTAACTTTTTCCACATTTTGTTACGTTACAGACTTATTCTTAAATTGATTAAATAAATACAAATCCTCATCAGTCTACACACAGTCTATACCCCATAATGACGAAGAAAATGTATTACAATTTTTAAAATGAAATACCTTATTTAAGTATTTAAGTATTCAGACCCTTTGCTATGAGTCTTGAAATTGAGCTCAGGTGCATCCTGTTGTCATGATAATTTTCAATCGCAATGATAATAACAATCAATCAATAGCTTTGACCAATCCCCGAGGTTTGTAAGACCCTGGGTTTAATAATGATTAGTCAAAGACTCAGCTCATGCAAAAGGCTAGTACAGTTTATTCAGAGAACGTTCTAAAGTCAAGAATACAAAAACATCTATTTTATAGCTGCGCACATACTTCCACACAAACAGTAGGTATCCTACGCACATACTTCCACACAAACAGTAGGTATCCTACGCACATACTTCCACACAAACAGTAGGTATCCTATGCACATACATACACACAAACAGTAGGTATCCTACGCACATACATACACACAAACAGTAGGTGAGTTTTATCCTTCTCCACAGTTCTCACCACTCTGTATCCCTCCCCAGCCGACAGGTCCATTCCCCAGAGATTAGGGAGACCTTGAGAAGTACTCCCTGTCCTCTCCCAAGTCTCTCAGAGGCCTAGCTGACCTGAGACATTGAGAAGTACTCCCTGTCCTCTCCCAAGTCTCTCAGAGGCCTAGCTGACCTGAGACCTTGAGAAGTACTCCCTGTCCTCTCCCAAGTCTCTCAGAGGCCTAGCTGACCTGAGACATTGAGAAGTACTCCCTGTCCTCTCCCAAGTCTCTCAGAGGCCTAGCTGACCTGAGACATTGAGAAGTACTCCCTGTCCTCTCCCAAGTCTCTCAGAGGCCTAGCTGACCTGAGACATTGAGAAGTACTCCCTGTCCTCTCCCAAGTCTCTCAGAGGCCTAGCTGACCTGAGACATTGAGAAGTACTCCCTGTCCTCTCCCAAGTCTCTCAGAGGCCTAGCTGACCTGAGACATTGAGAAGTACTCCCTGTCCTCTCCCAAGTCTCTCAGAGGCCTAGCTGACCTGAGACATTGAGAAGTACTCCCTGTCCTCTCCCAAGTCTCTCAGAGGCCTAGCTGACCTGAGACATTGAGAAGTACTCCCTGTCCTCTCCCAAGTCTCTCAGAGGCCTTGCCAAGTCGGTCCAGACACAGTTTTAATTGTTCTTCGTTATTTTACTAGGCACACACACACACACAAGTTCAAATCCTAAGCTACGCCTTGCTCAGACATTCTGTGTTTTTCCACTATAGATTGTTTAACCTAATTCCGAGTAAAACTACACACATCATCAGATTATAATTTTATGATTCTAATCAATTTCATACAGTTATAAGGTTTCAGAGTGGAATTATTTTATCATTATTTTTCAACATGTACATTATTTTATCACCTGTTTCCATTGATTATATAAGGTCCCACAGTTGACAGTGCATGTCAGAGCAAAAACCAAGCCATGAGGTCGAAGGAATTGTCCGTAGAGCTCCGAGACAGGATTGTGTCGAGGCACAGATCTGGCGAAGGGTCGAAAAAAACATCTGCAGCATTGAAGGTCCCCAAGAACACAGTGGCCTCCATCATTCTTAAATGGAAGAAGTTTGGAACCACCAAGACTCTTCCTAGAGCTGGCCGCCCGGTCAAATTGAGCAATCTGGGGAGAAGGGCATTGGTCAGGGAGGTGACCAAAAACCCGATGATGACTCTGACAGAGCTCCAGAGTTCCTCTGTGAAGATGGGAGAACCTTCCAGAAGAACAACCCTCTCTACAGCACTCCACCAACCACGCCTTTATGGTAGAGTGGCCAGACGGAAGCCACTCCTCAGTAGAAGGCACATGACAGCCCGCTTGGAGTTTGCCAAAAAAGCACCTCAAGACTCCCAGGCCATGAGAAACTTCTGTTCTGATGAAACCAAGATTGAACTCTTTGGCCTGAATGCCAAGCATCACATCTGGAAGAAACCTGGCACCATCCCTACTGTGAAGCATGGTGGTGGCAGCATCATGCTGTGGTGATGATTTTCAAAGGCAGCGACTGGGAGACAAGTCAGGATCGAGGGAAAGATGAATGGAGCAAAGTACAAAGAGATCCTTGATGGAAACCTGCTCCCGAGTGCTCAGGACCTCAGACTGGGGCGAAGGTTCACCTTCCAACAGGACAACGACCCTAAGCACACAGTCAAGACAATGGTGGAGTGGCTTCTGGACAAGTCTCTGAATGTCCTTGAGTGGCCCAGCCAGAGCCCGGACTTGAACAAGATCGAACATCTCTGGAGAGACCTGATAATAGCTGTGCAGCGACAATCCCCATCCAACCTGACAGAGCTTGAGAGGATCTGCAGAGAAGAATGAGAGAAACATCCCAAATACAGGTGTGCCAAGCTGGTAGCGTCATACCCAAGAAGACTTAAGGCTGTAATTGCTTCCAAAGGTGCTTCAACAAAGTACTGAGTAAAGGGTCTGAATACATATGTAAATCTGATATTTCATTTGATATATTTTTATACATTTGCACAAAAAAAATCTAAAACCTGTTTTTTGTTTTGTCATTATGGGGTATTGAGGGGGAGAAAACAATTTAATCTATTTTAGAAAAAGGCTGTAACGTAGGAAAATGTAGAAAAAGTCAATTGGTCTGAGTACCTTCCGAATGCACTGTATGTCCAAACCACTGAGCTACAAAAACACTAAACAGATGGTTTGTAAATCTGTGGTGTAACAGAAGAGTCACTGTCTGTCCTTTTGTGTTTTGATTCTGAGTCTTTACCTGACAAAGTAATGTAAGGATATATCAGTTATCCCGTAAGAGATTTTGTTCCAAACCCACTACAGTGTTTCACGTGTCAAGCGTATGTTTATCTTGCATCTGTGTGTAGGAACGAGATTCTTAGATATGAGGAGTGTGCAGGGGGGCATGGGAAAAACGAATGTGTAGTTTCAGCAAAAACAATTTTACCTTTATTTAACTAGGCAAGTCAGTTAAGAACAAATTCTCATTTTCAATGACAGCCTAGGAACAGTGGGTTAAATGACTTGTTCAGGGGTAGAATGTCAGATTTTTGACCTTTTCAGCTCAGCAGATTTGATCTTTTAGCCTTCCGGTTATTAGACCGACGCTCTAACCACTACGCTACCTGCCGCCCCAAATAAGTGGTGTGAGTTCACTGCCAATGTTGCTGGGGATCAGAAGTATAAATAGTAGACATACGAATGAAATATGCTTCAGTAAGGATGGCTTTTTAGCGTTCATTGCCATGGTTATCGTCTGTACCGCAGAAATGGAATGTAAAGCATAGAAAATAGGTGATGTGGTGGCAGCTACAGAGAGGTACTTGGGTGTACAATATTTTACTGCAGAGGAGTTACAGGGAGTGTTGAATGGTCGTGTCCCTTCCTCCCAGGCTGTTGGCCTGGTGTAGAGGGTCAAAGTGGTGGAATGGGGTGGTGGGTTTTATTTTGTATTGTATTTTTTAATAAGTGAAGGGTTATCCCCATACTGTTTGTATTTATTTACTTTTCTGCTCTTTTGCACACCAGTATCTCTACCTGTACATGACCATCTGATCATTTATCACTCCAGTGTTAATCTGCAAAATTGTAATTATTCGCCTACCTCCTCATGCCTTTTGCACACAATGTATATAGACTCTCTTTTTTTCCTACTGTGTTATTGACTTGTTAATTGTTTACTCCATGTGTAACTCTGTGTTGTTGTCTGTTCACACTGCTATGCTTTATCTTGGCCAGGTCGCAGTTGTAAATGAGAACTTGTTCTCAACTAGCCTACCTGGTTAAATAAAATTGGCAGGATAATTTGATTTACACTCCAGTCCAGTTGGTGGCGGTAATTCACCTTTTGGTTGCCAACCGCCATTTAAAAAAAAATACAGAAGATGACATTCGTATATCTGCACGGATGTGAGCATGTGCCGTGGATGAAATGCATACCCGGAAAAACAAAACAACAGAGTCGGTGAAACATTTTGTCAATGATTGAACATTGGTCAAAGAGTAACGGCAAATAACAAGGAATAGCCTTAGACATAATGTTAGGGTTTATCATTTCGTTTATTTTCGTATTAGTGGCAATACTATTACTGCGTCAGGACTGGGCCAACATTACTGGCGATGCACCTCAATCGACAGTTCCACCTGCGCGTCTCATAATCAAAGATGAGTTATCACTGTACACCGGAGAGGAGAACAGCAAGGGCCTTTATCTGGCCATTTTAGGACAGGTATTCGATGTAGAAAAGGGGATGAAGCATTATGGTCCTGGTGGTGGTTATCGTTTCTTTGCAGGTGATTTAAAAAAAATAGTTTTAAATCTACGTGCCAGGGTCCTTTAACAGCGGATCTCTTAATTGTGAACATGCCTGTAGATTATATAACATTCCAAACACGTAAAAATAAGAGACGCAGATTTTGTCAGACGTGTGAATACATCTTTATGCTGCTTTCTATTCCCCCTTGTTTTTAAGGTAAAGACGCTTCTCTGTCCTTTGTCACTGGGGACTTCACAGATACTGGTCTAACCGATGACTTGTCTAGTCTGTCCCCTGCTCAGGTGGTGTCCCTGTACGACTGGCTGGCCTTCTATCACAAGGACTACGAGCCTGTCGGTGCGTATCATACAATGAGTTGTGTTCGAGCGGATCACCTCTACTTTAGTCTACATTCGGTTACTTTTGCTTTAGCGCTCGAATGAGCCCGATGACTGTATGCCAGGCCAGGGTATCTTTATGTGAGGATCCGTGGTCCATTTGATCAATGAACATATGTCACACGGTTGATATTATTGCACCCAGTACCTGTTAAATACATTATACAAGTGAAAATACATGATACACTTAAAAAAAAAAATTTTTTTGCATAATATCCCTTGCGGACTAAACCTTTGAAATACATAATTTCTCAGAATGGGGAAACTATCCAAGCCCGTGATATGGTTTAGTCTACAAGGGACTTCATAAAGAAATGTGTCATGTATTTTCACTTAGACATTGTTAGCCCACAGGACAGGCGTATACAGAGAATCCATTGACAGTATAAGGAAGGTAAGACCATTAGTGTGAGATTAAAGTCCCCTATGCTACAGGTAGACTGGTGGGACGGTTCTACAGTGAGAGTGGAGAGCCCACCGAGGCCCTGCTACAGGTGGAGGCAGCCCTGGAGCAGGGGCGGAGACTCAAGGACCAAGCCCTGGCTGAGAAGCAACACCTCCCAGCCTGCAACTCTGAGTGGAACGCTGCCAGGAGAGGACGGGTCTGGTGCTCCACCAAGAGGTACTGACGACATGGTGCACAGAGAAACATTGGACTTGTTCCACATTGCAGCCGGCGGGGCAGACGACTGCCGACTCTACGAATCACCTTGCATCTTTGAAAAATGAGTAACTGCTCATTTTATTATTTGTAGATCAGTCACAATGCACCACGGATATGATGCGCTTGAACACGGCCATTGTATTTACTAGCCTATGTGGTGGCGGAGCGACGTGTGCAGGTCCAAACGGTCCCATACTGAAAGATTTCATTACACTTGGGGGAGCCAACATATAAATATGTATTGTTTTCCTGCTATAAAACAGACTGGATAGAATGTTAACAGCCATTATAGCAATGTTTCCCACATTTAGTTTCCCCCCTAGCTCTACAGCTGACTCAAATAATCAAGCTGTGATCATTTTAATCAGCTGTGTAGTTAGTGCACGTTTTGTTTTTTGCCCTGAGTTTGGGGGAAGGCTGCATTACAGATATGGTCTCTGGAAGTATTATTAGGGAATGAACCTCTGATTTGACTGTTATTTTCTCCTTAGTGGTGGAGTGCAGAGAGACTGGGCCGGCGTACCTAGGAAGCTGTTCTCTCCTGGCTCGGGCCGCTCTCGCTGTGTGTGTGTCCAGAATTCTTCCACGCTGGAAAACCCAAACATTCAGGAGTACGAGGACTGCCCCCCTCATGCGGACTCATGTCCTGTCAGAGAGTAGAGGGCTCTGGGAAGGCTGAGCCTCTTACAAAAAGACTATAGAATGGTGTATATACTGTTATTTAAAACTCAGGGACTTCCCAGGGTGTCCTAATCAGAATTACTGGCTATTTGATTTATGCCAGTTTGAAAATAACCGAAGTTGATTTGTTTCTGTTTAGTTCTTTATGCATGTACATTTAAGTTGTGTAATTAATGTGCAGTATGCCAACTAATTGACACTCTAATAACTAGGAATAGAAGGGAAATGTTTACTACTATATCTGTACATAGACTAACTAAATTGTTTCATACGTGTTTTGCTAATTGTCAGATGGGATGTGAAGACGATAAGGACAGATGTGTACCAGGAAGTTGTACTGAAACATCATCTTAGAAATAAGTTCATGTTTTGTTGTTGTATGAAAAGTAGAGTGAAAAACAAGATTCTGTGTTTTATTTTTGATTAACTTTATGAAAAGTCGTCCTCCCTTTTCTCTCTCTCTCTAAAAAAGACACGGGCTAGATATCTGCACATAGAGAGAACACAACGTTCAGAAAAGATTAACAGAGGCAAACATTTCAGTTTTGTCACAAACAAAAAAAAGCACAAACTGCATTAAGTACAAAACAGTTGTAGTGGTCAAAAATATTATACATTTCTGTACAATTTAACAATGCTTATAGTGGACCACTGACAGACCAATGGCCACCAACTCCTCTCACATTCTCTCCCCTTATGTCAGAAATGTCATGTGATCTTTGATAAAGTGCACCTGTTAGGTTTTGAAATCCAGACGCATTAAAACATACAGGCTGGTTTTCTGGACTAAAGGCCTGAACATGTTCATTGAAAGTGCTTTTTTGTTTGTTGTCCTGGACTCATCTTAATCTGGGTCTGGGAAACTAGCCTGGCAGATCAAGACAACACTTGAGGCAATACCAATTGGAGCATGTTACATATAAATCCCCCCCCCAACAACACCACCTTACTAAAGACCCAGATTTCATGGACTTGGAATGTACACTTTGGTGGTCTGGGAAACAGACACAATTCACAATGATTATAAGACAATACAAAAGTATAGGCTACAAATTAAATTGACATGCATAAGCATAATAGGTATTTTATCGTAAGTAAAAATTTCAAAGCAATAATTATTTTGCATTTTGGGACTAACAAATCCTCAACGGTAAAGATGTTCTCAGCCTTTCCAGTTCTGATAGAAAACACCTCACGTGATAGTTGAGTGCCTAGTCCCACTTACCGATGCTATAAACCTTTACCATGTGGTCAAGAAACACTTACGGAGGTTGTTTTATTCCGTTACATTTCAAATCATGTGAATATAATCTCACAAAGATTTTTATTTTATTTTTTTAAAGCAGAGGTCTCACTTTAAGTATTGAGTTAATTAAGCAATATATTTAACCCAATTAGTGTTTCATGAACATTTGAATCATCAATTCAAATAGATGTATTTTTTTGTATATGAAAAATAGTCAACTCCATTCCCTTAAAATCCAACCAACCCGTCTCTTCTTCATATAGAACCAGCCACACAGCCAACAGCTAAGAGAAAATACAGAAAATTAACATTTCTTATAGCAGTCCTTTTTCTTCTGAATCCATGAAGGGAAGTGAACAAGTGCACATTTCGGGACAAAGGTCAGCTGATTGTAACGCAGGGCAGGTCTTAAGAGGGCAGCAAGCTCGGCTGCTGTTTCCTGTCTCACCAGCACAGTGCAGTGATGGATTCATTTGATGAGTAGGCCAGCTCGGCTGCTGCACACATGCTGTCTGTCTGCTCTCAACCGAGACCAGGGTTAGGGCTCTGACACCATCACATTCATCACTGATTCTCATGATTCAATCTGACACCATTACATGTTCCTCACTGATTCAATCTGACACAATTACATGTTCATCACTGATTCAATCTGACACCATTACATGTTCATCACGGATTCAATCTGACACCATTACATGTTCATCACTGACACAATCACATGTTCATCACGGATTCAATCTGACACTATTACACGTTCATCACTGACACAATCTGACACCGTCACAAGTTCATCAATGATTCTCATGATTCCTTCAAACACCTGATGAATGATATCAGGAGTCAAATCATGACAATACGATTAACATCTACCTCTCCCCAACCAGTCCAGTCCAGGAGTCATTGAGTCAAGCCAAGCTACTTTCATTTTTATCCAATTTTCACTTTGTGATTCATTTGATTTAAAAAAAAAAGTTTTTATATTCTACTTCTTAAGAATATTGGAACATTAGATAACATGTTTTGATAGACTGGAATGAATAGTACAGAGGTTGTGGTCGGTCTGTAACTCTGTCCAATAACTAGCCCTGGCTGCCACTGCCGAGTCACTCGATCTCTTGTTGTTGCCCAGCCTATGGTGTCGGGGTGGTGGGAAGATGGAGGGAGAGAAGGATGGAGGAGCAGGCTGTCCACTGCATTAGGACACCCCACCCAGAGTCAGCACGTCAAAGCAGACATCACAGACCCTCACCGGCTTGTTCAGGTCAAACTTAATGATGGGGATCTCTTTTATAGAACACTTGTGGCAGAGCAAGCGGCCGCAATGACGGCTGGGGTGAGACGAGGGGGGAGGACAAGAGGGGGGCCAGGGAGGAAAAAGAAGGAAAACGAGGGAGAATGGCGAGAAAGACGAGCAGAGAGAACATTTGGTGAGTAAGGTCTGATATAATAACTTGCCAAAGACAACAGGACTTGGAACTGATAATTTCACTTCTCTCGGGAAGGACAAAAGCAGTCTTTATTAAGAAACTGTTTTTCCGGTACTTACCAGTGATGCTTCCTTGTGGTGACTCCAAACTTGGCAACACATTCATAACAGTTTGATCCATCACACCACGGGGGCTCTTTGGTCAACATATCTAAAAAAACAACAACACACAAAACGCATAGTGAGAATGGCCCCACCATCCTCTTAAAAAAACCTATTCAAAATGTATTGACCCGAGCGTCAATAAATAAAATCAGGATTATTCCAAGGATCCAATGTAAACTCTTCTCTATGCCTACATGATGTGTCAAAGCAGGTGACCTAATGTGAACTATGTACTGTAGGTCCTCTACACTGAACTACGGTATGTAACACCAACAGCAGATCCATTCCAGGTGTCTAACCTAGGAGGCGGAAGAGCAGTTGCTTGGTGGCAACTTGGTAGTTGAAGATGTTGATTCCCTGGTTGTTGTTGAGGCCCATACGTGCACCAGACCTCACGATGGCACGACACAGGTTAGCATTGCCCTTCATGTAGGCCAACAACAGAACTGAGGAACCAAAAAAAAAAAGAAGATTGATGTCATTCTCTAGAACATATATACCTCTTGGTTCCTTTAATTTAGTATTATTCGCTATTGTAAGAGAGAATATGCTCCCAAATAATTTACCTGGTTAGATAAAGAGAATAAATAAATATCATTATAATGGCTTATAACGAGTCAAACATTTGAGACTAACTAAGCAAGTTGTTAGTTCAGGACAGAAACAATAAACCCAAAGGGGCCTTAATCCAATCAGTCAGATAGAGATTGAAGCAGAACCCTGCTCTCCTTCCTACCGGTGTTCCCTTCATTGTCCACTTTGTCCAGAGGGTACTCGGGCATACACTCCAAGAAAAGCTCAAAGATGGCCGCCGCATTCTCTTTCCCATATTGCCCCAGGACGTGCATCGGTGACTGGCCCCTACAAAACAGACAAGTGTTCAGTGAATAAAAACACAATAAACCTTTTGTGTAATGGCCATTAAGAGCAGCACCATGGCTGAAGTTCTGAACCGGTGAGAACAGGAGTGTACCGGAGATTGAAGGCCTCTGCGTCGATGTTGGACTCTGTGAGAAGGGCTCGCACATTGTTAAGCCGACCCTGCATTACGGCCAGGTGCAGAGCTGAGGACGGACAGAACAAGAGAAAACAAAACCGTGAGGAAAAACAGGGAAAAGGAGTTTAAAAAGAGTCAGTAAGGAAGCCGGAACAGCCCACTTGGGGCAGAAGCCAATCACATCTCCCGTTTTTGTAGCGCGCGACAACTTGATGTCCACTAGAGTTAAAAAGGCCCTTATTTGTCAGGCAAGTATCATAAACAACAGATTAGGGGTGTTGACCTGATAAATCAGGAATGGGGTTTTTTCCAGCATGGGTAATAGTGCAGCAGAGTTGAGGACAGTTAAGTAGTAAAGAATCATTGTAAGGAGGGTAGTTCTGTGGCTTGAAACAGCCCCTTCTAACATTATGGCTCAGGGTCATTACGGCTCTGGTTTCCCAATAGCGACGGAACTTATTTTAACAATGCATCTTTCCTACAACGCTTGAAAATGTAACATGCGTTTCCCAAAAAACACCATGCAGACAAAACGTTCGCTAAGAGCACCGTTAAGCCATGTGTCTGATACTGATAGGATAAAAAGAAAGGAAGCACTGCTCTCGGATCAGCTTTCTCGCTTTCAAATCGTTCCTTAATATTATAATTATTCCACAATACTGCCGACGGATCAGCTCCTAGAGAGATACTATCACCTATGGATGCAAAATATTGGAGTGGCTTATTCTAATGCCTACCATATAATAACGGACTAACTCAAGGTTTGACACATCGTTGATCCCGTTATACATCATGAAATATATTGAGACAAAAATTATAGTAGCGTACAAATAGCTAAATAAAACTCGAAGTGAATGAACATGCAATGTATTTCAATATATAGATCTATGTAGTCTACACTGTGTTTGTCTTATAATAGTCCTCTTGGTTTTCATTTGTCATTCGCTTATTTGTAACGGTCTCAAAGACACTGGCAACTTTGTATTTGTAGTCATTGGTTCTGAAGTTATCAGAGGTCACAGAGAGACAGAAACATCTTGATGTCGTGTTTGGCAGAGATCTCGTGTTTGGCAGAGATCTCGTGCTTGGCAGAGATCTCGTGCTTAGCAGAGATCTCGTGCTTGGCAGAGATCTCGTGTTTAGCAGAGATCTTGTGTATAAAAGTGACACTGAAGGACAAATTAAAAAAAAATAATAATAATCACCTAACGACGCACTTCTCTGTTCTACGATTGGTCAAAGTCAGTCGTTAAATAACAAGCCGTTTCAACGTTAATAACGATGGTTTTGGGGAAACGGCTCTGAGATGTAACGATGTTCCTTCAAAAAGGTTCTAACGATGAACTTAGCCATCAGAAGATTTTGGGAAACCGGGGGCCTGTACCGTTGTTGCCATTCTCGTCCACAGCGGTGAAGTCCACTCCGTTTTCCAGCAGCACAGAGCAGATAGTGGCCAGGTCCTGCTGGGCTGCCAGGTGTAGAGCGGTCTGTCTGTGTTTGGTCAGCTCATTCACTTTGGCCCCGGCCAGCAGCTGCAGTGGACATACTAGAGTCAGACACCAGTCTCACACACACTCACGTTGCGTTCCAGGTTGTCTCTTTTATAGTTGCGTATCTCATAAGAGGATGTTAACGTGGTTCCGGTCATGTTAAACGCTTCACCATCTGACCATCTGCACACCGCGGCTGCAATTAAGATGAAAGAGCCACACGTCTGTCTGGGACTAAGACATTGGAGTTAATGACAATGTAACGACTGTCAAAAACACACAACTTGAGACCACCACACGCCATACTAAGCCATGGAGCACGTTGATTGACCAGCGAGTGGTCAAGCCCTCGTTACACCTACAGCTTTTAATTTAAAAAAAAAATCAAAACAGCCCTTTCACGCCACCGCCAGCTATTTTGCCCACGATTCCCGCTGCGAAAAAATATTTCTGTCACTCATGGGAGCTATAGCGCCACGTGAGAGCACCAGAAGTCTACCGTTATGTTTGTTCAAATAGAGCCCACAGACAGTCAGCTATCCTGACAGAAGAACAGCTTCATCCTTTAAAAGTTGCAGCGTACTGCGGAACAGCTTGCATGGTACCGCAGAATTATATGCCAACCACTGGTACCATTAATGCTAGTTAGCGCTAGTTTGACCACCAGAGGGTATCTTTGAGAAGCATTTGATAGCCTTCAATAGTGGTTGTACTAGAGAATTTAAAATCTTTTTTTGTAAGAACATAGTGTATGGGACTGATTTTAAGAAATTTTGCTTAATTAATTTGATTAATATTGGAGTGTTTTTATTCCAAGAAAAATGTAAAAACCCTCTGGGTTTCCGTGGCGCTGTACAACGTGACGGTAGGGAGTAGGCTACAGTACTTGGCTATTTAGCTAAAGAATCCCCGTGTTATGCGGGCACGTGGAAGACCGGGGTTCAATTCCCCGACGGGGAGGAAGGAGTAGGCTGTTCTTGTAAATAAGAATTTGTTCTTAACTGACTTGCCTAGTTAAATAAAAGGTTACACTAATAGCATAACATTTCTACACCCTAATTGTAGTCTAACCAATATCCAAAAGGAGATTCAGTGAAAATAAAAATCTCATTGATTTATCAAGACCAGTCCCTATGCTTGTCTCAAACCAGCGCGAAACTGTGCTAAAATAGTTTGAGGCTATTGCTTCAAATCCAATTGCTTCTAACTTCAATATGCTTTTTAAATAAATAAGACCTACACCACTTTTAACAGCACATTACTCAACACTAGTGAGACTCATGTCGCCTACGGTAGGCCTACAGTATGTCGGAAAAATATGACATGACTCTCCGTCAATAATTACATATGGAGGATTGGAGGATTCTAAATTAAAACCAAAAGCCGCCTCACGGGTCTCCCGGTGGCGGACGGCACGGGTATCTGTAGCAACGCATTTTGCATTGCGGTGACTTCGACAGCCCCACCCACTGGGGAGGCCCCACCCCCACTGGGGAGGCCCCACCCCCACTGGGGAGGCCCCACCCCCACTGGGGAGGCCCCACCCCCACTGGGGAGGCCCCACCCCCACTGGGGAGGCCCCACCCCCACTGGGGAGGCCCCACCCCCACTGGGGAGGCCCCACCCCCACTGGGGAGGCCCCACCCACTGGGGAGGCCCCACCCACTGGGGAGGCCCCACCCACTGGGGAGGCCCCACCCACTGGGGAGGCCCCACCCACTGGGGAGGCCCCACCCACTGGGGAGGCCCCATCCAAAGAGTATCAAAATACAGAGAGGTGTTGGTAAAGGTATATTGTCCTGCTACCAGCCCATCATGGGCTATGATAATACTGTACATGTTGTCCAGGTCAGTATAACCAAAAGGAAAATAAAAACATTTCTTTATTAAAGACTATCAGAAAGAATATTGGTACTTATTTATTTGGATCCAAAGCCATGAATGAGTCACTCAGCCTTATGTAGGCGTCGGTCTATATAACTGTGCCATCAACTTAATATATAATTATTTATTTATTATATCTAACAATATTTTTAATATATAATGATATTTTGGAGGTCATTTCGTTAAAAAAAATATATATATGAAAGTGAGCGATTGTAATCTGAATAAAGACCGCCCTGTGGGACTCCCAATCACAGCCGGTTGTGATACACAATACTTTGTTTTATTATTTGTTTTTCTTCTTCTGGTGGATTAAACTGAAAAAGCAACCAATCACAGCCGGTTGTGATACAGCCAACTTAACTAAAAAATACATTTGACAATAGAATTTTCCCCTACTCTCCTTCTGCCCCTGAACAGGCAGTTAACCCACTGTTCCTAGGCTGTCATCTCATGGGTCTGCCAGTGTGGCCGGCACGGGTATTGAACCAGCATCTGTAGCAACACAGCTTGTACTGCTGTGCAGTGTCTTAGACCGTTGCGCCACTCAGGCACTGTACAATGTGACCGGTCGGGAGAGGTCTACAGTACTACAGTAAGAGCAAAATAATCCTAACAAAATAAAATAATAAAAACCTTAAGTGTAACAGTTTTAGTAAGCAATACTGAAGTCGTGCACAATTATCAGTTTCTATTTAGGTTTATGTCGCCCAGACACAGAAGGATCCGAAAGCATAATCAGTGCTGTAACTCCCCCTTGTGGTGGTCTGGATCAATGAAGTGGTGACGCAGGGTACCGTACTAATCCACAAATTACCTCTGCGTACAGCAGCATAATCGCAAAACTTTTAGTGCAGCAACCACTGTACAACTAGAACAGTGTTACTTAGTGATGGGTGAATTTTTTTTGTTACATATTGCAATATTACATCGATACTTTTGAATACAATTATAATTTGTTTGCTATGTAGCGTTAGCTATCGCCAGTCTGCTGTACCTGCACCAAAACTCCACTATTTTTCCACCTTATAGCTTGTTCTCCATCTTCTTTTTAAATAGTGAGCCAACATGTTTTCAGTACTTTTAGTTCCATGACTGATCAAAAGTCATTTTCCCATGCTCTCTCTCTCGTCCCTCTGAAGCAGACATATAGTGAGCTATTTGTTTGGAACATCGGATCGCAATACATATACAAATGGTGAGAATCACAATACCGTATCGCGATACGTAGGGGCCGATACGATAGTATCGCGATACGTATGGGGCCGATATGTATGGGGCCGATATGTATGGGGCCGATACGACAGTATCGCGATACGTAGGGGCCGGTACGATAGTATCGCGATACGTAGGGGCCGGTACGATAGTATCGCGATACGTATGGGGCCGATACGATAGTATCGCGATACGTATGGGGCCGATACTATCATATCGCGATACTATCATATCGTGAGGTCCCAGGCACTGGTGAAAAACCCATTCAGCTCCAGACGAGGAAGCAGGGTGTCATTACCAGGTTACGGACGATCATTTCGGAGGCAGCGTGAACAGCTAGATGTAGAGGGGTCTGCTTGGCAGCGTCCTGCACACGGGAGTTCACGTTGGCCTGGACACTGATCAGGAACAGAACACTCTCGATGTCGGAGTTCTGCACCGCCACATGCAGGAAGTTACGCCCTTTGTTGTCCACCTGAGAGGGGAAAAAAGAGAGTGAAGGATTGGGGAGAAGATTTGGTTTATATAAACAATGTCAGATGGAGTACACTGTAGTAAATGGGCCAAAAGAGGAAGCTGTGTGTGTGTGTGTGTCGCTCTCACCTGTTCGGCAGCCCCAGGCTCTCTCTTGAGGATGGCCTCTGCAGCCTTGTTGTTCTTGTGGGTCATGGCGCAGGCGAAGGGGGTCATGCCCTGGCGGTCACGTACGTTCAGACGGATGTCCGGGTGGGAGATGAGCAGCTGGATGATGACGCTGTGCTGGCTGCTAATGGCAACGTGGATTGAAGCTCGGCCCTCTGCGTCCTGGGTTACACAGCTCATATTAGCCACAATGAACGGGCTCGGATAGGAGACACGAGATGCTCCTTACTCAACAATGAATAATTATTTTAAATCGCAACTCTAAGTGGAGGAATCTATCACAGGGATGACCGTGTGATATACCTGTGCTTAGAGGAGTGACAGTCAGTGAGACTGGATATGTTGAAAAGCTGTTGGCCCAGGAGGAGTAATGTCCAGGAGTAAAAGTCCTAAGTAAGCGAGCGAGCGAGACGTACCTGTGTGTTGACGTTGGCTCCAAACTCCAGAAGGCACTGTACCACCTCCTCCAGCCCCCAGCTGCCTGCCAGGTGGAGGGGTGACTGTCCGTCCCTGGCCTCCTCACCCCCCTCCCCGTTAGGGCCTGGCCGCCGCGGGCTGTTCACATCACAACCACTACAGAGACACACAGGGTTAGACTAGACCCACATATCAGCACTATGCCAAGAGGTTTCAGCGGAGGAACTATGATATAACATATGACTTGACTAGAACCTAAATCATTACTGAAAACACTGTAGATCACTATTTTATACATACGAGTTTGACACCCCTGGTTTGCAGTCATCAGGCACGGGTCACACTGATTAACCATGAAACTACTTCCATTTATATTTTAGTCATTTAGCAGACGCTCTTATCCAGAGTGCTTACATTTACATACCTTCCCCGTTTTTTTGTACAGTGGGAAACGAACTCACAACCCTGGTGTTGCAAGAGCCATGCTTTACTAACTGAGCCACACAGGACCACCTTCCTCTTTCAGGCTCTTTCCGAAACAAGATGGATTCCTGAACTAAATTAAACCAAGATGGATTCCTGAACTAAATTAAAACAAGATGGATTCCTGAACTAAATTAAACCAAGATGGATTCCTGAACTAAATTAAACCAAGATGGATTCCTGAACTAAATTAAACCAAGATGGATTCCTGAACTAAATTAAACCAAAATAGATTCCTGAACTAGATTAAACTGTAATCTGGAGAATTATCACTCTTATCATAAATAAAGTGGAAAAGTTGGCCAAACTCTATAGATGACAGTGAAAGTAAAAAAACAGTTTGAATTAGCAGCAAAACAAGCCTGAGCTTGACTATCAACCAGACCCAAGCTCTGCTAAACAGCCAAACAAGAATTTGCAGTGAGTCCATGGTTAAGGGATGAGTGCGTTAGAAAGTGAGGCACATCGGCGAAACACTGTCAGTAATAAAAATGTTAATTTGATAAAGGAGGGTTGAGTGTGATCAGACGGACCTGCGGATGAGGAAACAGGCGGTGACCTCGTTGTTCTCATCCACAGCCCTGTGGAGGAGAGTCTGCTGACAGCCTGAGGGACCAGAGCTCCAACTGGTGGCGTCACAACCGTGTCGGACCTACAGTAGCAGGGACAAAGCAGACAACATATTCAACAGATCCCAGTCAAACCCGACCTGACTCCTGACTAGCTGAGTCGAAGTCTCTCACATACAACGATCGTAGTATTATACGGTCACTTACTTACATTCGTCTGTGGGCTCCCATTACCACAACCTACACCCCCCTTCCTCTACCACCCCTTCTTCCCCCTCAGGTCTCACCAGCGTGGAGGCGATGTCCTCTAGGCCATTCTCCAGGGCCAGCCACAGAGGGGGGTGCCCCCTCTTGTCCACCACGGACATGTCCGCCCCCCGCGTGCAGATGGCGTCCACCACCAGGGGAAGCTGATTACTGATGGCCAGCTGCAGCGCCGTCTCTCCCTCCTGGGTCCTGCAGGGAGCGAGACATGGCGGTTTTATACACCTCCTGCTTACTTACTGGGTGCTGCTATGGGGACCAGTGAGCTGAGATAAGGCGGGGCTTTACCTAGCAAAGACTTATAGATGATCTGGAGTCAGTGGGTTTGGCGATGAATATGAAGCGAGGGCCAGCCAACGAGAGCATACAGGTCACAGTGGTGGGTAGTATATGGGGCTTTGATGATAAAACGGACGGCAGTGTGATAGACTGCATCCAATTAGCTGAGTAGAGTGTTGGAGGCTATTTTGTAAATGACATCGCCAAAGTCGAGGATTGGTAGGATGGTCAGTTTTACGAGGGTATGTTTGGCAGCATAAGTGAAGGATGCTTTGTTGCGAAATAGGAAGCCGATTCTAGATTTAATTTTGGATTGGAGATGCCTAATGTGAGTCTGGAAGGAGAGTTTACAGTCTAACCAGACACCTAGGTGTTTGTAGTTGTACACATATTCATACTAAGTCAGAACCGTCCAGAGTAGTGATGCTGGACAGGCGGGCGGGCGCCGGGCAGCGATCAGTTGAAGAGCATGCATTTAGTTTTACTTGCATTTAAGAGCAGTTCGAGGCCACGGAAGGAGAGTTGTATGGCATTGAAGCTCGTCTGGAGGTTGGTTAACACAAATAAATAATCTACACATTTTTGCAATGCAGCTGAGAGTACGTTGCAGTTTTAAAGGTTGTTCTATGCATTTTGCCATGGCTAACGCTGTTTTTTTTTGCTCAAACATACTGCTAATTTAATTGTTTTTGAATTTTTATATTCTCGCGATGGTCTAGCTTTTATTTTGCTGATTGTTAGTTGTCAAAAGATTATATTATAAAAAAATATATATAGGTCCATTATCTTTTCTACATACTTCATATCTCGTTTTAGTCATTTAAGTTCACACTGAAAGCGTTTTTTTTTCAATCAGAAAAATTACGTCAGAAAAAGGTTGACTTAACAACCCGAAAAAACCACTTAGGTGGCCCGCCCAAGGATTACAGTGGCAGAAAAATCCCTGCTACTCTATATCTTCGCATTATTGTATAATTCAGAGACTCCACTGCTGTTTATGTCATTTGATATGTCACATGACTTTTAAAAACAGACACCAAATTAAACCCCCCTCCTCCCCTCTAGGGAAAATAAATAATTGAGAAATGCATCTGCTGGTTTATGAAGCTCCTGATCTGTGACTTATTTACCTGACGTTGATGTCAGCCTGGTGTTCCAGAAGGAACAGAGCACTCTTGCTGTCCTGTCTGTGGATGGCCATGTGGAGCAGGGTCTGACCGTTGGACATGGTGTTGTTGATGGATGCCCCAGAACCCAGGAGCTGGGCTGCTATGGTGTGCATACCTGAGGGACAGACGAGAGACACAAACAGGCAGACTTGTAAATGCTGTGGATTCAGTGAGACCAAACTACACTTTTAAAATCCTATTTAACATCCAGATGCTTGAAGTTCTCTACTGTTGTTGTGTATCTGGATATATCCAAGAGGAGCAGGTTTGGGGGCAAAGCTTGGAAGGGGAGAATTCAGTACGGACTACTGTCTATGGACTGTTTTATGGACTGTTTTATGGACTGTTTTAGGTTGGACCAGAGCCATGTATTTAGTATGAATATGAATATATGGCTCTGAGTTGGACTATCATGACTAGAAAACCTTTTGCTGCACATAGCCAGCCAAACAGAGGAGGTATCTCATCAACGGGGCTTCAAGTTCCTTGGTGTCCACATCCCCAACAAACTAACCTGGTCCAAGCACACGAAGACGGTCGTGAAGAGGGCACGACAAAACCTTTTCCCCCTCAGGAGACTGAAAAGATTTGGCATGGGTCCTCAGAATCTCAAAAGGTTCTACAGCTGCACCATCGAGAGCATCGTGACTGCTTACATCACAACCTGATATGGCAACTGCTCGGCCTCCGACCAAGGCACTACAGAGGGTAATGCGTACGGCCCAGTACATCACTGGGGCCACGCTTCCTGCCATCCGGGGCCACGCTTCCTGCCATCCAGGACCTCTATACTAGGCGTTGTCAGAGGAAGGCCCTAAAAAAATGTCAAAGACTCCAGCCACCCTAGTCATAGACTGTTCTCTCTGCTACCACGGCAAGCGGTACCGGAGCGCCAAGTCTAGGTCCAAGAGGCTTCTAAACAGCTTCCACACCCAAGCCATAAGACTCCTGAACATCTAATCAAATGACCACCCAGACTATTTGCATTGACACCCCCCCCCCCTTTTACACGGTTGCTACTATTTTTATTATATACTATGCATACTCACTTTAATAACTACAGATTGAAGCAACATCTCAAGACATCAGTCAAGAAGCTAAAGCTTGGTCGCAAATGGGTCTTCCAAATGGACAATGACCCCAAGCATACTTCCAAAGTTGTGGAAAAATAGCTTACCGACAACAAAGTCAAGGTATTGGAGTGGCCATCACAAAGCCCTGACCTCAAGCCTATTGAAAATGTGTGGGCAGATCTGAAAAAGCGTGTGTGAGCAAGGAGGCCTACAAACCTGACTCAGTTACACCAGCTCTGTCAGGAGGAATGGGCCAATATTTACCCAACTTATTGTGGGAAGCTTGTGGAAGGCTACCCGAAACATTTGACCCAAGTTAAACCATTTAAAGGCAATGCTACCAAATACACTCAATTAGTATGTAAACTTTTGACCCACTGGGAATGTGATGAAAGAAATAAAAGCTGAAATAATTATCTCTATTATTCTGACATTTCGCATTCTTAAAATAAAAGTGGTGATCCTAACTGACCTAAGTCAGGCAATTTTTACTAGGGTTAAATGTCAGGAATTGTGAAAAATTGAGTTTAAATGTATTTGGCTAAGGTGTATGTAAACGTCCGACTTCAACTGTGTATGTGTGTGTGTGTGTATATATATATATATATATATATATATTTGTAATAACCACAATTACAACAATACTGAATGAACAATCAACACTTATTTTAACTTAATATAATTACATAAATAAAATCTATTTAGTCTCAAATAAATAATGAAACATGCTCAATTTGGTTTAAAAAAATAAAGTAAAAGTGCAATATGTGCCATGTAAAAACGCAAACGTTCAAGAATATATGAAAGCTGGTGGTTCAATATTCCCAGTTCTTCAATATTCCCAGTTAAGAAGTTTTAGGTTGTAGTTATTATCGACTATCTCTCTATAGCATTTGTATTTTATGTACCTTTGACTATTGGATGTTCTAATAGGCACTATATCATTGCCAGCCAAATCTCAGGAGTTGATAGGCTTGAAGTCATAAACAACGCTGTGAAACAAGCATTGCTAAGAGCTGCTGTCAAACTCTGTTAAGTTTGAATGAATGCTTACGAGCCTGCTGCCGCCTACCACCGCTCAGTCAGACTGCTCTATCAAATATCAAATCATAGACTTAATTATAATAAACACAGAAATACGAGCCTTTGGTCATTAATATGGTCAAATCCGGAAACTATCATTTCGAAAACAAAACGCTTATTCTTTCAGTGAAATACGGAACCGTTCTGTATTTTATCTAACGGGTGGCAATCGCAAGTGTAAACATTGCTGTTACATTGTAGAACCTTCAATGTTATGTCATAATTACGTAAAATTCTGGAAAATTAGTTTGCAACGAGCCAGGCGGCCCAAACTGTTGTATATACCCTGACTCTGCATTCAATGAACGCAAGAGAAGTGACAATTTCCCTAGTTAATATTGCCTGCTAACCTGGATTTATTTTAACTAAATATGCAGGTTTAAAAAAAAATATACTTCTGTGTATTGATTTTAAGAAAGGCATTGATGTTTATGGTTAGGTTCAGTCGTGCAACGATTGTGCTTTTTTTGCAAATGCACTTTTGTTAAATAATCCCCCGTTTGGCAAAGTAGGCTGTGATTCGATGATAAATTAACAGGCACCACATTGATTATTTGCAGCGCAGGACAAGCTAGATAAACTAGTAATATCATCAACCATGTGTAGTTAACTAGTGATTATGTTAAAATTGATTATTTTTTTATAAAGATAAGTTTAATGCTAGCTAGCAACTTACCTTGGCTCCTTGCTGCACTCACATAACAGGTGGTCAGCCTGCCACGCAGTCTCCTCGTGGAGTGCAATGTAATCGGCGTCCAAAAATGCCAATTACCGATTGTTATGAAAACTTGAAATCGGCCCTAATTAAAATCAGTCTACTTCTACACTACCTACATATTACCTCAATTACCTCAACTAACCAGTGCCCCTGGTATATATCCTCGCTATTGTTATTTTACTGCCGCGCTTGTATTATTTGTAACTTTTTTTTATTTATTTTTATTCTTAAAACTGCATTGTTGATATCCATGGCATGCCAGACTGGAGGAAAAAGAAGAGGTGGTGTGTGTGCCCTTCACTACATGTTTTAAAGCATGTCAAGTGTCAGAGCACCAGCCAGATCTTCCACACTGACGTACCCAGTAGCTACCTATCTGATACGAGTGTCGTGTTGCTGTTAATGAAGCCTACCTGTCCAGAGGGCTAGACCCAACGCCGTCTGGTCCATGGAGTCTAGGAGGCTGAAATCTGGGATGATCTGCAGGTTGTTGGTGGCATGAAGAGCATTGGCTGGAAACACCAGGAAATTACATTGTCAGTATGCAGGTAACAAATCCAACCGGGGATAAATCATGTTTATTCATCCATCCATCCATCCTCTGGTCTTATTAACATGGAGATGCTGCCCACTGTCCACTAACTAACCCACCTTTCTGCTCCAGGATGACGGACACCACGTCAGGGTGGTTGTGTACAATGGCCATGTGGAGGGGGCTCTGTAGGGACACCCCCTGGGCCTCATCGGGGAGGGCCTTCTGGGTCTGCAGGTTAGGGTTAGCCCCCTGTTGGAGCAGCTCTGCCGTCAGGTCCGCCAGACCACAGCGACACGCCGTGTGGAGAGGGGTTTCACCCTGTGGGGGAGGAGAGAGGAGAAAGGGGGGGGTAGAAAGAGATATACAGAGGAGAGACATCAATACAGAGAGACAAACAGAGGAGGTTAGAGGAGGATAGAGGGGGTTAGAGGAGGATAGAGGGGGTTAGAGGAGGATAGAGGGGGTTAGAGGAGGATAGAGGAGGATAGAGGAGTTTGAAGCAGTAGTTTGTGGTGCAGCACAGTTTCAAGCAGTAGACTTCATGAAGTAGTCATTTGTGATCAACTAGCAGAGCTGTGCTGCATCACGAGATATTGCAGGACAACGTAACATACCCATTTGTTGGCATGGTTGACCTTTGCCCCATGTGTGGCCAGGAAGAGGGCGGCAGCCTCATTGCCTGCACCTGCTGCCCTCTGCAGTAGACAGTTCTCTGAGGGATGGATGGAGAAGAGGAAGAAGATAGAATAACAAAGATAGTAAATATTGTAGTGCACTGGTCTCCCATTTGTATACATTTTTTATTTTACCTTTATTTAACTAGGCAAGTCAGTTAAGAACAAATTCGTATTTACAATGACTGCCTACACCGGCCAAACCTGGACGATGCTGGGCCAATTGTTGCGCCGCCCGTTGGGACTCTCAATCACGGCCGGATGTGATACAGCCTGGAATCCAACCAGGGACTGTAGTCTCTTGCACTGAAATGCAGTACCTTAGACCGCTGGGCCACTCGAGAGCCCGTTCCATTATCATTCATCCAATTTACAAATCATTCATAAACATGTAGACATTGAGTGTGTTCCCTTCAATTAGACATTGAGTGTGTTCCCTTCAATTAGACATTGAGTGTGTTCCCTTCAATTAGACATTGAGTGTGTTCCCTTCAATTAGACATTGAGTGTGTTCCCTTCAATTAGACATTGAGTGTGTTCCCTTCAATTAGACATTGAGTGTGTTCCCTTCAATTAGACATTGAGTGTGTTCCCTTCAATTAGACATTGAGTGTGTTCCCTTCAATTAGACATTGAGTGTGTTCCCTTCAATTAGACATTGAGTGTGTTCCCTTCAATTAGACATTTCTGTATTGTATTCTCAGGTCGCCATATATAACATAACACACTCCTCAGAGAGAGACAGCTTAATGTGAACTCACATCTTTCAACATGTTTACAAAAAGATAGATCAGACTTGGATGTTTCAGGATGTTACCCTCCACAGCATGGGCCTTTCTCTCAGAGTTAATTTTGGTCAAAATTAGGTTGTAGGTTTGAAGTTGTCATCTGAGCGATTACTGCTTCCGAGGTTTTATTTTTCCAAGCTGTACAGAGGATACTCTAGCCAACAAACAGCAGAGACCTGAGGACACTATTCCAGCCTGGAACTGAGCCAGATACAAATTCAATTAGCACTAAAGGTGTGAAGGAAAAGGCCTTTGGGCTCAACAAGTGTCAGGAGTCTTTGAAGCGTCCTCTGAAGCCCCTCAAGCTGTTCAAATTCACTGGCATTTTCTACAAGAAATCTGACTCCAGCTTCTCCCAAGTGGGTGTGACACCTCCTCCCACTGCCTGCTGCACTGCTGCTTGGTATCCATCTGGCGATCTGTTCACCGTCTGCCCTGGCCTGTCTCCCCCTGTCTGGTACAGGTATCTCCACCACACTCAACCCTCTCTGTTCACCGTCTGCCCTGGCCTGTCTCCCCCTGTCTGGTACATGTACCTCCACCACACTCACCTCTCTCTGTTCACCGTCTGCCCTGGTCTGGTACAGGTACCTCCACCACACTCACCCCTCTCTGTTTACCGTCTGCCCTGGCCTGTCTCCTCCTGTCTGGTACAGGTATCTCCACCACACTCAACCCTCTCTGTTTACCGTCTGCCCTGGCCTGTCTCCTCCTGTCTGGTACAGGTATCTCCACCACACTTACCCCTCTCTGTTCACCGTCTGCCCTGGCCTGTCTGGGTACAGGTACCTCCACCACACTCACCCCTCTCTCTGTTCACCGTCTGCCCTGGTCTGGTACAGGTACCTCCACCACACTCACCCCTCTCTGTTCACCATCTGCCCTGCCTGTCTCCCCCTGTTTGGTACAGGTACCTCCACCACACTCACCCCTCTCTGTTCACCATCTGCCCTAGCCTGTCTCCCCCTGTTTGGTACAGGTACCTCCACCACACTCACCCATCTCTGTTCACCATCTGCCCTGGTCTGTCTCCCCCTGTCTGGTACAGGTACCTCCACCACACTCACCCCTCTCTCTGTTCACCATCTGCCCTGGTCTGGTACAGGTACCTTCAACACACTCACCCCTCTCTGTTCACCATCTGCCCTGGTCTGTCTCCCCCTGTCTGGTACAGGTACCTCCACCACACTCACCCCTCTCTGTTCACCATCTGCCCTAGCCTGTCTCCCCCTGTTTGGTACAGGTACCTCCACCACACTCACCCCTCTCTGTTCACCATCTGCCCTGGTCTGTCTCCCCCTGTTTGGTACAGGTACCTCCACCACACTCACCCCTCTCTGTTCACCATCTGCCCTAGCCTGTCTCCCCCTGTCTGGTACAGGTACCTCCACCACACTCACCCCTCTCTGTTCACCATCTGCCCTAGCCTGTCTCCCCCTGTTTGGTACAGGTACCTCTCTCACACTCACACACACTAGGGAGACGTGACCACCCCCCCCTGTCTGGTCGTTATATATATTTTTAGTTTTTTTTCTTGCGCAATTTGCCTCATGACTCCTGTATACTTTGTTGACTACAAACTTTCTTTATCCAACCGTTGGGACTGACTAGGTTTGTTTCCCACACTGACTCTCTATTGGTTACACAGACTTTTGACCTCCCATCCCATTCTAACCGCCTCTCACCAGCTTTGTATTCATATTACCTGATGAAATTGCTGTACAACATGATCTTGTTGCCATCTGATATACATTGATGTCCTAAATCAACACGGCAGAGCCCTCCCTGTCCCCTCCCGTGCCTTGATTGTATTACTGTTGATGATATCTGGAAATGTGCATGTACACCCTGGCCCATCTACTGTTGCTAGGCCCAATTCTGACTTGTGCTCTGATATCTGCTTCACTGATTTCTGCTCTCGTAAAAGCCTGGGTTTTCTGCACGAGAGACAACACCATGCTTCTACACCTGCATTGCTTGCTGTTTGGGGTTTTAGGCTGGGTTTCTGTACAGCACTTTGAGATATCAGCTGATGTACTATATAAATACATTTGATTTGATTTAGATTTGATTAGAATCTTATTACCTAAAATGGATCAATTGAAAGTGTGGGTTCACAGCTCCTATCCAGATGTGTTGGTTATTACTGAGACGTGGTTCAGGAAGAGTGTTTTGAATACTGATGTTAAACTTTCTGGTTATAACCTTTTTCAGCAAGACAGATCTTCCAAAGGTGGTGGAGTGGCAATCTTTACAGTCTCTCTTTATGTAGTGTTGTGTTGTCTATTGTTGTGATGTGTGTTTTGTCCTATATTTATATTGTATTTATTTTTTTTTAAATCCCAAGCCCCCGTCCCCACAGGAGGCCTTTTGCCTTTTGGTAGGCCATCACTGTAAATAAGAATTTGATCTTAACTGACTTGCCTAGTTAAAATAAAATGTAAACTCCGTTTTGGAACAGTACCTGTGGCGGTGTCTGGTGCGTCTGGGTTACTGCCTCTCTGCATGAGCTGGGCTGCAAAGCTGTTTTCATCAAACGATGTTCCGTTCTCCACCACCAGAGCTTCGTCCTCGAAGGGGTTAACGTTGGGGTCAGAGGACACGGTGATGTACTGCAGGGCCAGCCACAGAGCTGTGCTACCCTCATGGTCCTTCAGCTCCAGGTCCATCCTGAGGAGAGGCACAGGAGAAAAGGGTGGACAGGTGACAACGTTACACCAGGAAATACAGGCGGCTACTCAGGGTGTTTTTAAAAATCAGGTCAACGGCTTAGTGTTTAGTAAAGGGTTTCCTGTTTTTATTTATTTTACCTTTATTTAACTAGGCAAGTCAGTTAAGAACAAATTCTTATTTTCAATGACAGCCTAGGAACAGTGGGTTAACTGCCTTGTTCAGGGGCAGAACGACAGATTTGTACCTCGTCAGCTCGGGGATTCGAACTTGCAACCTTTCGGTTACTAGTCCAACGCTCCAACCGTTTTAACTCACTGTTTGCACTGCAGGAGCTGGTTGAACACAGGCTCGTTCCCCGACACCACCGCTTCATGCAAAGGAGTTCTGGGGAAACAAAAACGATCAATATATAGCGATCAATATATATAGTATTGGGACAATTAGAAGAAGAAAAACCTCAGGTAACTCACACACAAACAGATCAAAACATTCAGCAGGGGTGAAAGCAGACTAACTGCCACGACTAAAACTTTAGTCGATCTCAGATCCATTTGTCTGGGGCCAAGTTAACCTCTCCTTTCGTGTCAGAAGTCCTGACCATCATGCTTTTAGGGAAAGGGGATTTATTTTGTACACGGTCAAACTCGCAGATTTAATACAATTCCAGTCCTTTTCAATATTGGAAATCAAATCAAATAATCCATATGACGGAAGAGAGCTTCAACCCCCGTGGGACCAATGGCAGATTCTCTAATATAGATTAGAGGCCGATTTCAAGTTAAAGAAGAAATCAAAAAACATTTTAATAGACTTTTGTTAAATAAATATCACACCAGATGAGGTCATTGAAACAGGATGCCCACCCACCTTCCCTTGCTGTTCTGCATGTTGGGGTTGGCCCCTGTCTTGAGCAGAACCTCAGCGATGTGGGCCATGCCACTCATCACGTCCCCAGAGTGCTTCCTGGGACTGAAGGAACACACCAGGTGCAGGGGGGTCTCCACCGCGCCGACCGTGGCCGCGTTCACCTGGGCCGAGTGGCGGATCAGGAAAGTGGAGGCAAACTCGTCACCTGTGGGGGCGTCGGGCGAGAAGGGATGAGTGGAGGTGGGGGGGCGGCGGGAGAGAAGGGATGAGTGGAGGGGGGTGGTGGGAGAGAAGGGATGAGAGGAGGTGGGGGCGGCGGGAGAGAAGGGATGAGAGGAGGGGGATGATCTACATCTCCATTCAATGACTGGTTATGTAAAGGTCACAGGAGGCTGGTGAAGGAAGGAAGGCTCATAATTAAGACTGGAATGAAGTGAATGGTATCAAACAAGGAAACCATGTGTTCAATACTATTCCACTCCAGCCACTACTATGAGCCCGTCCTCCAAAATTAAGGTTCCACCAGCCACCCGTGGCGCAGGTGCTTTAGTGCACAGGTGTGGAGAATCAGAACACACGCTGGGGCGTGCCTTAACCTCAGCACGCTTTATCTCTAGCCCAGCGTTGAGCGTTGATAGGGAGGGTTGTGTTATTGTCTCTAGCCCAGCGTTGATAGGGAGGGTTGTGTTGTCTCTAGCCCAGTGTTGATAGGGAGGGTTGTGTTGTCTCTAGCCCAGCGTTGATAGGGAGGGTTGTGTTATTGTCTCTAGCCCAGCGTTGAGCGTTGATAGAGAGGGTTGTGTTATTGTCTCTAGCCCAGCGTTGAGCGTTGATAGGGAGGGTTGTGTTATTGTCTCTAGCCCAGCGTTGAGCGTTGATAGGGAGGGTTGTGTTATTGTCTCTAGCCCAGCGTTGAGCGTTGATAGAGAGGGTTGTGTTATTGTCTCTAGCCCAGCGTTGAGCGTTGATAGGGAGGGTTGTGTTATTGTCTCTAGCCCAGCGTTGAGCGTTGATAGGGAGGGTTGTGTTATTGTCTCTAGCCCAGCGTTGAGGTTGTGTTATTGTCTCTAGCCCAGCGTTGATAGGGAGGGTTGTGTTATTGTCTCTAGCCCAGCGTTGATAGGGAGGGTTGTGTTATAGTCTCTAGCCCATCGTTGATAGAGAGGGTTGTGTTATTGTCTCTAGCCCAGCGTTGATAGGGAGGGTTGTGTTATTGTCTCTAGCCCATCGTTGATAGAGAGGGTTGTGTTATTGTCTCTAGCCCAGCGTTGAGCGTTGATAGAGAGGGTTGTGTTATTGTCTCTAGCCCAGCGTTGAGGGTTGTGTTATTGTCTCTAGCCCAGCGTTGATAGGGAGTGTTGTGTTATTGTCTCTAGCCCAGCGTTGAGGGAGGGTTGTGTTATTGTCTCTAGCCCAGCGTTGATAGGGAGGGTTGTGTTATTGTCTCTAGCCCAGCGTTGATAGGGAGGGTTGTGTTATAGTCTCTAGCCCATCGTTGATAGAGAGGGTTGTGTTATTGTCTCTAGCCCAGCGTTGATAGGGAGGGTTGTGTTATTGTCTCTAGCCCATCGTTGATAGAGAGGGTTGTGTTATTGTCTCTAGCCCAGCGTTGATAGGGAGGGTTGTGTTATAGTCTCTAGCCCAGCGTTGATAGGGAGGGTTGTGTTATTGTCTCTAGCCCAGCGTTGATAGGGAGGGTTGTGTTATTGTCTCTAGCCCAGCGTTGATAGGGAGGGTTGTGTTATTGTCTCTAGCCCAGCGTTGAGCGTTGATAGAGAGGGTTGTGTTATTGTCTCTAGCCCAGCGTTGATAGGGAGGGTTGTGTTATTGTCTCTAGCCCAGCGTTGAGCGTTGATAGAGAGGGTTGTGTTATTGTCTCTAGCCCAGCGTTGATCGAGAGGGTTGTGTTATAGTCTCTAGCCCAGCGTTGATAGGGAGGGTTGTGTTATTGTCTCTAGCCCAGCGTTGATAGGGAGGGTTGTGTTATTGTCTCTAGCCCAGCATTGATAGGGAGGGTTGTGTTATAGTCTCTAGCCCAGCGTTGATAGGGAGGGTTGTGTTATTGTCTCTAGCCCAGCGTTGATAGGGAGGGTTGTGTTATTGTCTCTAGCCCAGCGTTGATAGGGAGGGTTGTGTTATTGTCTCTAGCCCAGCGTTGATAGGGAGGGTTGTGTTATTGTCTCTAGCCCAGCGTTGATAGGGAGGGTTGTGTTATTGTCTCTAGCCCAGCGTTGATAGGGAGGGTTGTGTTATTGTCTCTAGCCCAGCGTTGAGCGTTGATAGGGAGGGTTGTGTTATTGTCTCTAGCCCAGCGTTGAGCGTTGATAGAGAGGGTTGTGTTATTGTCTCTAGCCCAGCGTTGATAGGGAGGGTTGTGTTATTGTCTCTAGCCCAGCGTTGATAGGGAGGGTTGTGTTATTGTCTCTAGCCCAGCGTTGATAGAGAGGGTTGTGTTATAGTCTCTAGCCCAGCGTTGATAGGGAGGGTTGTGTTATTGTCTCTAGCCCAGCGTTGATAGGGAGGGTTGTGTTATTGTCTCTAGCCCAGCGTTGATAGGGAGGGTTGTGTTATTGTCTCTAGCCCAGCGTTGATAGGGAGGGTTGTGTTATTGTCTCTAGCCCAGCGTTGATAGGGAGGGTTGTGTTATTGTCTCTAGCCCAGCGTTGAGCGTTGATAGAGAGGGTTGTGTTATTGTCTCTAGCCCAGCGTTGATAGGGAGGGTTGTGTTATTGTCTCTAGCCCAGCGTTGAGCGTTGATAGAGAGGGTTGTGTTATTGTCTCTAGCCCAGCGTTGATCGAGAGGGTTGTGTTATAGTCTCTAGCCCAGCGTTGATAGGGAGGGTTGTGTTATTGTCTCTAGCCCAGCATTGATAGGGAGGGTTGTGTTATAGTCTCTAGCCCAGCGTTGATAGGGAGGGTTGTGTTATTGTCTCTAGCCCAGCGTTGATAGGGAGGGTTGTGTTATTGTCTCTAGCCCAGCGTTGATAGGGAGGGTTGTGTTATTGTCTCTAGCCCAGCGTTGATAGGGAGGGTTGTGTTATTGTCTCTAGCCCAGCGTTGAGCGTTGATAGAGAGGGTTGTGTTATTGTCTCTAGCCCAGCGTTGATAGGGAGGGTTGTGTTATTGTCTCTAGCCCAGCGTTGATAGGGAGGGTTGTGTTATTGTCTCTAGCCCAGCGTTGATAGGGAGGGTTGTGTTATTGTCTCTAGCCCAGCGTTGATAGGGAGGGTTGTGTTATTGTCTCTAGCCCAGCGTTGATAGGGAGGGTTGTGTTATTGTCTCTAGCCCAGCGTTGATAGAGAGGGTTGTGTTATTGTCTCTAGCCCAGCGTTGATAGGGAGGGTTGAGTTATTGTCTCTAGCCCAGCGTTGTGCATTGAAGCAATGTACACTGCCCCACTAAAATAACACATCCTAGATCTGAATGAATGAAATATTCTTTTTAAATACTTTTTTCTTTACATAGTTGAATGTGCTGACAACAAAATCACACACAATTTATGGAAATCAAATTTATCAACCCATGGAGGTCTGGATTTGGAGTCACACTCAAAATTAATGTGGAAAACCACACTACAGGCTGATCCAACTTTGATGTAATGTCCTTAAAACAAGTCAAAATTAGGCTCAGTAGTGTGTGTGGATTCCACGTGCCTTTATGACCTCCCTACAACGCCTGGGCATGCTCCTGATGAGGTGGCGGATGGTCTCCTGAGGGATCTCCTCCCAGACCTGGACTAAATAATCCGCCAACTCCTGGACAGTCTGTGGTGCAACGTGGCGTTGGTGGATGGAGCGAGACATGATGTCCCAGATGTGCTCAACTGGATTCAGGTCTGGGGAACGGGTGGGCCAGTCCATAGCATCAATGCCTTCCTCTTGCAGGAACTGCTGACACACTCGAGCCACATGAGGTCTAGCATTGTCTTGCATTAGGAGGAACCCAGGGCCAACCACACCAGCATATGGGGTCTGGGGATCCCATCTCGGTACCTAATGGCAGTCAGGCTACCTCTGGCGAGCACATGGAGGGCTGTGCGGCCCCCCAAAGAAATGCCACCCCACACCATGACTGACCCACCGCCAAACCGGTCATGCTGAAGGATGTTGCAGGCAGCAGAACTTTCTCCACGGCGTCTCTAGACTCTGTCACGTCTGTCACATGTGCTCAGTGTGAACCTGCTTTCATCTGTGAAGAGCACAGGGCGCCAGTGGCGAATTTGCCAATCTTGGTGTTCTCTGGCAAATGCCAAACTTCCTGCACGGTGTTGGGCTGTAAGCACAACCCCCACCTGTGGATGTCGTGCCCTCATACCACCCTCATGGAGTCTGTTTCTGACCGTTTGAGCAGACACATGCACATTTGTGGCCTGCTGGAGGTCATTTTGCAGGGCTCTGGCAGTGCTCCTCCTGCTCCTCCTTGCACAAAGGCGGAGGTAGCGGTCCTGCTGCTGGGTTGTTGCCCTCCTACGGCCTCCTCCACGTCTCCTGGTGTACTGGCCTGTCTCCTGGTAGCGCCTCCATGCTCTGGACACTACGCTGACAGACACAGCAAACCTTCTTGCCACAGCTCGCATTGATGTGCCATCCTGGATGAGCTGCACTACCTGAGCCTCTTGTGTGGGTTGTAGACTCCGTCTCATAATACCACTAGAGTGAAAGCACCGCCAGCATTCAAAAGTGACCAAAACATCAGCCAGGAAGCATCGGAACTGAGAAGTGGTCTGTGGTCACCACCTGCAGAACCACTCCTTTATTGGGGGTGTCTTGCTAATTGCCTATAATTTCCACCTGTTGTCTATTCCATTTACACAACAGCATGTGAAATGTATTGTCAATCAGTGTTGCTTACTAAGTGGACAGTTTGATTTCACAGAAGTGTGATTGACTTGGAGTTACATTGTGTTGTTTAAGTGTTCCCTTTATTGTTTTGAGCAGTGTAGTACATGACATGCTGTAGGGAATGTGCGGCCCCCTACCTCTTTGGATGGCTTTGTGCAGAAGGCTCCAACCACTCTGGTCCACCATGTCCACATCTGCCTTGTTGTTGACCAGCGTTGTGGCGATACTCTCCAGTTTACCAGACAGAGCCAGGTCCATGGCCAAGTCCCCATTGTTGTCCAGTTCATTCAGCTTCCCAGGCAACTAGGGATGAGGAGAACAGAAGAACATGTATTCTACTCTACACTGAACAAAAATATCAACGCAACATGTAAAGTGTTGGTCCCATGTTTCATGAGCTGAAATAAAAGATCCCAGAAATGTTCCACAGGCACAAAAACCTTATTTCGCTCAAATTTTAAGCACAAATTTGTTTACATCCCTGTTAGTGAGCATTTCTCCTTTGCCAATATAATCAATCCACCTGACCGGTGTGACAAATCAAGAAGCTGATTAAACAGCATGATCATTACACAGGTGCACCTTGTGCTTGGACAATAAAAGGCCACTCTAAAAATGTGCAGTTCTGTCACACAACACAATGCCACAGATGTCTCAAGTTGAGGGTGTGTGCAATTGGCATGCTGACTGTAGCAATGTCAACCAGAACTTTTGCCAGAGAATTTAATGTTCATCTCTCTACAATAAGCCGCCTTCAGCATCGTTTTAGAGAATTTGGCAGTACGTCCAATCGGCGTCACTACCGCAGACCACGTGTAACCATGCCAGCCCAGTACCGCCACATCCGGCTTCTTCACCTGCGGGATTGTCTGTAACCAGCCACTCGGACAGATGAAAAAACTGTTGGTTCGAACAACCAAAGATATTCTGCACAAACTGTCAGAAACCGTCTCAGGGAAGCTCATATGATTGCTCGTCGTCCTCACCAGGGTCTTGACCTGACAATGGCACTTTGAATGCACAGAGCAACCGTGACAAGATCCTGAGGCCCATTGTCGTGCCATTCAGTCGCTGCCATCACCTCGTGTTTCAGCATGATAATGCACAGCCCCATGTCGTAAGGATCTGTACACAATTCCTGGAAGCTGAAAATGTCCCAGTTCTTCCATGGCCTGCATACTCACCAGACAGGTTACCCATTGAGCATGTTTGGGATGCTCTGGATTGACACGAAAAACAGCGTGTTCCAGTTCCCACCAATATCCAGCAACTTTACACAGCCATTGAAGTGGAGTGGGACAACATTCCACAGGCCACAATCAACAGCCTGATCAACTCTGTGTGAAGGAGATGTCGTGCTGCATGAGACAAATGGTGGTCACACCAGATACTGACTGGTTTTCTGATCCACGCCCCTACTTTTTGGTTTTGTTTAAGATATCTTTGACCAACAGACGAATATCTGTATTCCCAGTCATGTGAAATCCACAGATTAGGGACTAATTCATTTATTTCAATTAACTGATTTACTTATATGAACTGTAACTCAGTCAAATCTTTGAAATCATTTCATGTAATATTTTTTGTTCAGTGTAGATAGAAAGACATCTAGTTAGCTTCTCAACACTGATCTGTCATCAGCACCCAACAGACTCTGAATTCAGGCCCTGAGATAACAGGATATTGGTCTTCAGTGAAACCTGTTACACTGAACATACTTAGGGTTGCCTCCGAAGCAAACGTGTGTAAGTGTCGCTCACCTGCGAGTCCATCTCAATGAGGTAGAGGAAGACCACGTCTTCCCTCTCGACCTTGATGGCTTTGTGAAGTGGGAACTCCGTTTTAGACTTAATCATCTTGTAGAGCAGTGGAGCACTCATAGTGCTGAAGTCCTCTTTCCTCAGGTCATCCTGTCGAGAGAAAGATTTTTTTATTTTTTATGTTTTAATGCTCTGTCATTTAGGTTATAGAAATATAGTTTCTAGAACAGACATTCCCATTAAAAGGTGGTCTTAAGGAGGGGTCTTGTCCCATCTAGTACGTCTAGATGGTGTTACATTACGACAGGTAGATGTGGGTTTTGTTTCCAATACTTAATTTATTTATATTTTCCTTTGGGGCTGGACAAAACTCCATATCTAGATTCTTCAAATTTATAGGCGATTCACAAGATATATACATACATACACACACTTAATATTTCTAAAAAATATATATATAAAAAGGTTCTCTAAATACACTTTGTTGAACAATTAAAAAGGTCAATACACTGCATTTCAAACAGTCAGGAATAATGTAATTATAATAATAATAATAATGTAATTATAATGTAATTATAATAATAATAATGTAATTATAATAATAATAATGTAATTATAATAATAAAAAATATATTTCAGGGCTTGTAAAATTATACCGAGGTTAAATATAAGCCTAGAAACACTAAGACACACTAATAATTTTATCAAAATAGTTTAACGTGCTTTTTGTTGTTGTTGCATAAATCACTGATCGTGGCTTTCAAGACGGACGGTGAAAATGCAGTTTTTTGATACAAATATATCCAGAACCACAAACAATGAACATTCACTAATAATGACTAACTTCCTGTAGCAGGAATAAGAGAAAATATACACAGGTCTCATAAAACAATCTCTCAAGCACAAGCCCACCTGCTAGTAAGTAGCCAGCTAATCTTTATATGTCAAGTTCAGCCAATTCTCTATTTTCTAGCTAACAAACTAGAACCGTTATGAATACACCCTCCTCTGCAACTGTTTGCACAACAACAACAACTGTTTTAGATGTTGAAATCAAGTGGCCTACCTGGATAAATAGCTTATTTCTCAGAATGAGAACAAAGTTGTCCGTTTCTTATTTTTTTAAAAATGTATTGTTATGCTCATTGCACATTTATAAAAACACAGACAACGAGAGCACAACGGTGTTTGTCTAAAATGCTGCTAGCTGTACCGTGGTACCTCAATGCCGGCACGCAACAGAATCGGAGCGTAAATATTCACAATCGGGTTCACTAATACCTCTGTTTAAGTAGGGTCGGCTCTGTTGTACATTTTGGGAATTGAGACAAAAGAGTATCGTTACAAAGTACTACTCAACTTTAGTAAAATAACATCTCAATGTGTTTCGGCGCACATATGAGTGATTATGATGGACCAAACCTCAAGTGCAAATAGCGAGTTGAAACTGCTTATTGTCAGAGAGGTTATATTTTGTCTTTCTTGTTGTGAATGGCAGGGGGAGGGGCTTGGTGTTGGTGTGGGAATGTGCACAGGGAACACAGCACAAGGAGGGGCTTGGTGTCACAGCACAGAAGGAGCGAAGGAGACGAGACCAAAACACTTATAAAAACATAAATTAATAAAAACCTAGATTTTTGCGATACAGTCTTTTAGAACATTGCACTAATACATTCCAATTACTTTGATATAATCACCCAGTCCTAGTTGTTTGTATTTAACGAAAACACTTCGAAGGTGTCAAATTGTATTCCTATTGAAATGAGATCCATCTCCTCCTCACTCCAAACCTCTAATCAAACTGCCAGAGTAGTAAAGGTAGAATGACACAACAGATTGAGCAGCAGCACGAAAAGCAGTCGGTCGGTCGGTCGGTCAGTCAGGTGGCTGAGGATGACCAGACATTTCCTGAGTCCTGGTCATAAACGTAACCTTGAGAATCACGGGGCTCCGGAAGACGAGCGAAGGGATTTACGAGGTTATAAAACGAAGGGTTTTCTTGACACAGCAGGGCGAGAGAAAAGAGAGATAACTCCAGTCTGGGCTCAGGACTAAAAGACAAGGTGTATTACCCCCAGAGACTGGACAAATGGATACAGAACAGAGGACTTGTTTCCATGGGGAATGAAGTGATACCTTCCAGAGATTCAGCTGCTGGGAACAACTGATAGATTATTGAATGCAATCATTTCCATTCAAGGAGTTTTAAAATATATGTATCTTTATACGAGGTAAAGGACAGTTAAGGAGACAGTATAATGCTGTCTACAGTTGGGACAGTCAGTGTAGTGTTTATCCTATAGTCATTTAGCAGCAGAGGCCCAAAATATGATGTCATTTTTTTATATAGATATATAAATATATAGACAGTGCACTAAACATTATGAACACCTGCTCTTTCCATGACATAGACCAGGTGAAAGTAGGGCTGGGCGATATAGCCAAAATATATCACAGTATTTATTTTTATTTTTAAATATTTAAAAAATGGATGGTATTTAACAGGATTTTTAGTTTTTGAATAGTAAAAGCTCTACATTTGCTTTATGGGTAGTGAGTGATCCTAGGGTGCTTTATGAGTAGTGAGTGATCCTAGGGTGCTTTATGAGTTGTGAGTGATCCTAGGGTGCTTTATGAGTAGTGAGTAGTGATCCCAGGGTGCTCCAGGAGTAGCGAGTGATCCCAGGGTGCTTTGAGTAGTGATCCCAGGGTGCTCCAGGAGTGATCCCAGTGTGATCCCAGGGTGCTTTATGGGTAGTGAGTAGTGATCCCAGGGTGCTCCAGGAGTAGCGAGTGATCCCAGGGTGCTTTAGGAGTAGTGAGTGATCCCAGGGTGCTTTAGGAGTGGGTCCCAGTGCTCCAGGAGTGATCCCAGGGTGCTCCAGGAGTAGCGAGCGATCCCAGGGTGCTCCAGGAGTAGCGAGCGATCCCAGGTTGCTCCAGGAGTAGCGAGCGATCCCAGGGTGCTCCAGGAGTAGCGAGCGATCCCAGGGTGCTCCAGGAGTAGCGAGCGATCCCAGGGTGCTCCAGGAGTAGCGAGCGATCCCAGGGTGCTTTAGGAGTAGTGAGTACTCCTAGGGTGGCAATACATATTCTAAGTGGTTTCAATGAGTCTCTCCGTTCTCATTGAACAGTATAAAACAATTCACCTGCAAACAAAACAAATTTCAGCACTTTTATCATTTCCTACACTCAATTGCAGTGTTGGAAAAAGTAACCAATTGTCATACTTGAGTAAAAGTAAAGAATCGTTAATAGAAAATTACTCAAGTAAAAGTCACCCAGTAAAATACTACTTGAGTAACAGCCTAAAAGTATTTGGTTTTGAATATACTTAAGTATCAAAAGTAAATGGAATTGATAAAATATACTTAAGTATCAAAAGTATAAATAATATCAAATTCCTTATATTAAGCAAACCAGATAGCACCATGTTCTTTTAATTTACGGATAGCCAGGGGCACACTAAGACATCATTTACAAACAAAGCGTGTGTGTTTAGTGAGTCCTCCAGATCAGAGGCAGTAGGGATGTTCTCTTCAGAAGGGTGTGAATTGGACCATTTCCCTGTCCTGCTAAGCATTCAAAATGTAACAAGTACTTTTAGGTGTCAGGGAAAATGTATGGAGTAAAAAGTACTGTATTTTCTTTAGGAATGCAGTGAAGTAAAAGTATAAGTTGTCAAAAAAACAGGTAAAGTACAGATACCAACAACAAAAAAACTTCAGTAGTACTTTAAAGTATTTTTACTTAAGTACTTTACACCACTGCTCAGTAGAGATAATTTCCACACTGCCACATGGGGCTGCACGATAGGCAAATAATCTAGGACTTATTTTTAACCAAATGTTGCAATTGAGATTTGACTTGCGAATTCGAGCAAAACTGTTGGAATCATGGAAATAGAATGACTATTCTAATTATATAGCTAGAATATAATAGTGGGCACTTTGAATATAGTGTCGTTTGAGATGACAACGAATTAAAATGCCAGGGACGAGTTAATGTGACAGGGTAGGAACTAAAGTGTTGATAAGTGATTCCTAGGGGACTCTCTAAGCTTTTGCATGTTCTCTTAGCTACTTCATTCATGTAGCTAACATATTCTTCTTTGATTTGGAAGATACTGGTGCACAAACAACATGCTGATTTAGGTCTCCACCATCACTGGTATTATCAGGCTTTAATAGCTAGCTACGTTTGCTCTTACTCAGTACATTTATTAGCTAGCTAATAACAGTCAGTGGAACAGTGAACAGTCAGTTGGACGGTCAGTTGGACAGCGGAGACTCACCCAGTGGCTGGCGATGATCTCTCCACAGTAGTTCATGAGGGTTGTGGCATCCAGCTCCTCGGCCGTCTGGTAGAACCGGATACAGTTTCTCACGTTCACCGATGACATCACCCCTTTCTCGCACCTTTTCCAAGAGAACAAAAAGCAACATTTGAGGACATTGACGTCAATGGGAGATATTGTACAATGCATTCATAGCCTAGAGGATAGGAAAACACAAAGAGCATAGAGGGACTGTGAGTTTTAGATGATAGTCGGTAACAGTGCAGTCACCAACTAATCTACAAACCGTAACGAGTAGTCATCTACGAGGCAAGGTCATCAGCGACTGAGCAGAACTGATTCTCTCAAACACGGACAGTGTGTGTGTGTGTCAGGCAGCCCCTGCCTACCTCTCTCGAAGCAGCTGCAGTTGGAAGCGGTTGGCCAGCTTCATCAGGTCGATGAGGAAGGCATCGTCCTCGCTGAGCTCCAGGTTGTCTGTGTAGGCCCAGCGCAACATTGCCATGGCAACCTCCGGTTTGGCATCTGGAACACCCAGCATGGTCGAAAAGACAGTGTTAACGACCCAGAGTGGAATGAAATGTAACTTTACTTAACTGTAGCTACACTGTCAATAAACTGCTTTTAATGCATTTGTTGGAAAACAGTTTGTAGAGCATTTTCCAAAAAAACAGTGGACTCGTCTTTTTTCTTGGGGTAAATTCGGTAGTGTGACAGCAGTGAGGATGCTCAACTCACCAGACAGGTCCAGTTCTGAGGTGGAGGCCAGGTTGGCCAGGCTCCAGGCATCACTGCGAGCAGCCAGGACAAACTTGTGAGCGTTGAGTGTCATCTCTCCAACCGTCACCTTCAGATCACTACAAACATGGCAACAGTCACAACATAAGTGAGAAAGAATATAGCCCATGTCCATAACTACAGTAACTAGGTGTTGCATATATTTTCCCAGGATTTCTGTAGAAAGCTGTGAATCGTAGAATATAAGACCTTGGTATAACCACCGGAAATAATTGATAATTGGGTGTCATTGAACAATGAATATGACATCAATTAATAAAACAATGAATATCACATCAAGTGCAATTTTTTCCTATTCTTGGCTTTTCCACATTAAGAAAAAAAAACAACCCAGCTGGTCCTCTTTCTGACTGTAACCATAGCAACAGCACATGTTGCTGCATACATTATATCACACCTCTCCCCTCCTGTTCCCCTCACCTGTACTGGTCCTGCTGGTAGAGCTGGGCCACGATGTCAAGCAGACGGCTGATGAAGGTGTCTCCTGCCCCGGTTCCGAAGGTGTTGGTGGAGCCCTGGCCAGAGGTTTGAGCAGCCAGCACGGCACATCGCCTCTCTGTGTCAGCCAGCTTCTGCTGCATCTTCACATACTCCTGCCTCAGCAGGGCTAGGTGCTTCTGCAGCTTGGCCACCTCCTCTGTCACACAGAGAGAGGGAAGAGAGAGTGAGTTGAGAGGTAGAGAGGCAAATAGAGGAGGTGAAGAGAACAGGGAAGCTAGTAGAGAGCCTTATGCTGGATTAGGGTTGCATTAAGCACATTCTGGCTCACAATGCTTTGCGTTGTTTGTCCAGATTAGGAAATTAACCAAAATAGACGTTGTACAACCAAACAGTAAAACTAACCCGTCTAATTTTCTCTTACTATAGTAACCCAAATGAGAGTTGTATTGTTTCAAGGAGGCCTAGTATTCGGGATGCTAGGGATGTTTCTCTTTAAAGCGGATTACGTGTCAGAGCCCACTCAACCCAGGAGTGCACATAACTTCCCGATTCCATTTCCTTCCCATTTCTGCTTACATTTGAGTGAAGACTGAATGCTGAGGCAGCACATAACTTTGCCCTCCCACGGGTCAGAGGGTTAACTAGCTGACTGGCTATAGCTTCATATACAGTCATTGGGCTATTGTCATGGGGAAGGGACGGCTGCCAGTACCACCTGATCAACGGCCACAGGAAAGGATCACTGCTGCAACAGCAAGATAGGCTGAGCTGTTTAACGAAAAACAGTTTCAGGGTCACATATATTACCACAGTGCAACTTATTGTCACACTTCATTCATAACGTTCCATTCATTTTGAAAAGGGAGGATATGATTGCCAATGTTGTGCATGTTATAAGCTTCTTACCTTCAACTCAGGACTTTTAGACATCTTAAAAATAAACTTTATAGGACCAATAAAAAAAAATACAGCTTTATCTAAGTGTCCACAGCACTTGGGACCACAATGGAAGAGTGACAAGTTTACGCAATCTAGCTAGTGAGAAATGATTGACTGACTTGAATTTAAAAAAAAGGGAAATACTAAACGAAATCAATGCATGCAACAGTTAAAAGGCAGCACAAACACCAACTGGTATATCATTATAATTTATACCGAGTAATTAGCAAGCTAGTACTGTAGGCCTACTCTACAGTCACTCTTCGATGAGGCTGCAACCACACACAGCTGAATGTAAACATGTTTAAACTGTCTGTAGTCACAACTAAACAACACATGATCGAGGCACTGACAGTGCTGTCAAAGCAAGCAAATTAACCAATTCATCTTGACTGAAGACAAATTGATATATCACACTCGTCAAATACTCAAACATTTTCGCTGGTTACAAGAAAAATACGTGCTCAATGACAACAGCAATTTTGCATTTGGTTGCAATGCTTAATTTAACTATCTAGCATGGTACTGTAGCCAAAGTTAGCTAACTAACGGTACATTGTAACATTGTAATGCTCATCATAAAAATGAACCCGTCCTCGGGTGGATTTGCTAAGTTACAAAAATAATAACGTTGGCTAATATCAAATGGTCGCGTGGAATAATCACCTTCCTTGTGCATTCTGCGTTAGTAAATTCTGCTTTCTTTAGTTACCAATCCCGTTGATAGAGTCCAACCACCCGGCGAATTAAGTGGCTAGCCTGCTAAACTAGCCAACGTTTAGTTGCCTTCTCCGCCCAACCCAACAACATACCACCCGACGAGCTAGTGAGTTGCAAGTGAAAATTAGCAACTAACTGTACAAGACGAAGGGAAGACAGTCGTTTATGTTTTTATAACATTGCAAATCCCAATTAAATCAAATACAGTATAGCCATTAAAATAATGTATTTAATTCGAGTCTTAGAAAGAAAGGGCGTAAAAAAAATTAAAAAAAATGTTCAACAAATCAGTCACATACCCTCAGCCATGATGGTTCCGTGGCTTTTTGGTTTGGTATCGCGAGATCACAGAGCTGAAAGTAGGCGGTGACAATAAATTCTCTATTCGACAGGTGTACCAGCATCTTTCCAAAGTTGCCTTGAAAAGTAAGTGGCATCTTTGACTGATATTCATTGTGAAATAACACACGGAGAAGTTTCCAAATCTGTATTGACTGCGTACCTTGCATATTGTTTCAGATCAATTCCACTTGTTCAGATTTATGAGAATGCATGCATTAGGTACTTGTGTTTAGCTATACCTACATGTTATTATGAATGATCTTCATAATAATTTGTGGTTGAAAAGCGTGAGACATTTGCTGGGCATAAGGTTAAGTGGTACTTGCATTGTCTAGACTGGAGCCTGTTCTCAGCACAGATCCCCGAAACCTGCTTTTCTGAGATCTCTGCCCGGCCAGCAGTTCATCACAACACCTCACATTGTGTGAAAGTGATACTTGGCTTTCTTCTGAATGTGAGAAACTACTAACACACACGCTATTCCCACATTTGTGCCAAGTGACAGTATTCAATTGTTGTTCAATTGTTAATGATATCAATGAGTCACGGATACTTGCTAAATCTAGCTTAATGTGTTGTGTGACAACTACATGATACACTATGTATACAAAAGTATGTCAACACCCCTTCAAATGAGTGGATTCAGCTATTTCAGCCACACCTGTTGCTGACAGGTGTATAAAATTGAGCCCACCGCCATGCAATCTCCATAGACAAACATTGGCAGTAGAATGGCTTAACTGAAGAGCTGTTACTTTCAACGTGGCGCCGTCATAGTCAGTTCGTCAATTTTTTGCCCTGCTAGAGCTGCCCTGGTCAACTGTAAGTGCTGTTATGGTGAAGTGGAAACGTCTAGGAGCAACAACGGCTCCGTTGCGAAGTGGTAGACCACACAAGCTCACAGAACTGGACCGCCGAATGCTGAAGCTCGTAAAAATCATCTGTCCTCGGTTACAAAACTCACGACATTGGAGGCAATGTCAGCACAAGAACTGTTAATATGGAGCTTTATGAATTGGGTTTCCATGGCCGAGCAGCCACACACAAGCCTAAAATCACCATGTGCAATGCCAAGCGTCAGTTGGAGTGGTGTAAAGCCCGCCACCATTGGACTCTGGAAGAGTAGAAACGCGTTCTCTGGAGTGACGAATCACACTTCACCATCTGGCAGTCCGACAAACAAATCTGGGTTTGGCAGATGCCAGGAGAACACTACCTACACGAATGCATAGTGCCAACTGTAAAGTTTGGTGGAGCAGGAATAATGGTTTGGCTTGGCCCCTTAGTTCAAGTGAAGGAAAATCTTAACATTCTAAACAATTCTGTGCTTCCAACTTTGTGGCAACAGTTTGGGGAAGGTCCTTTTCCTATTTAAGCATAACAATGCCCCCCCATCAACAAAGCGAGGTCCATACAGAAATGGTTTGTCGAGATTGATGTAGAAGAACTTGACTGGCCTGCACAGAGTCCTGACCTCAACCCCATTGAACACATTTGGGATGAATTGGAGTTTCTGAATGCGAGGCAGGCCTAATCCCCCAACATCAGCACACAACTTCATTAATGCTCTAGTGGCTGAACGGAAGCAAGTCCTCGAAGGACCAAGTTTGGGATACCCTGACCTGAAGTTTGGGATACCCTGACCTGAAGTTTGGGATACCCTGACCTGAAGTTTGGGATACCCTGACCTGAAGTTTGGGATACCCTGACCTGAAGTTTGGGATACCCTGACCTGAAGTTTGGGATACCCTGACCTGAAGTTTGGGATACCCTGACCTAGGGGTTCAGACACCACATGATACACATGAGAACATGCTAGGAAGTAAGATCATGTGTGTAACAAAGAAGTAGATGTCTGGTAATATGACAAAACATTGTACACATCATTTTCATTAAAAGAAAATACCCCAACTATTATTGGAGGGGGAATCTTATTTTAGAAGAACTCACTACACAAGGTGACAATTTTCATAACATGAAAAATATACATCAGAATTTTGTCTTTGTACATTAGGCAAGTAAACTGCAATAGTCCATCAGAGCCAGAATAAAATCAAACACCAGGAGAAAATCGAGGATCAGGGGGGAATAAGACATGGCACAAACATACATTTTAAATCAAAACCCAGACACTACTACCAGCATGGAAACCTAATGTTAAAGCATGCATAACAAATCCTACCTACGACACCACACAAAGGAAATCAAGCGCTGTAAATTCATCTGTTTCATCAAGGTGACTCTAAGAGAAATAGCTCCCCTAAATCTCATCAGAATATTAAAACAAATATAAGACCGTACACCACACATCTGGGGAAGGTTATTGCTACACCAAATGGTTACCAGTATGTTTGATTATACATTGTACTGGTGTGAAGGGTTATAAAATAACACTTAAGCGGTTAACAATTTCTCTGACTTCTCTGAAACTAACTCTGGTTCAATACAGGGTGCAATTGCCAAGCAATTTAATAGGAGGCACTTTTTGAAAAATGTATAATTAAAAACCTAACTACGAGCTCAATTTGTTAATGCATGACTTGTAATGGCTATGTCCATCTCCAAAGAAACACACCTGAACTTGACAAATGAGGTATGTGATCAATTTGGGGAACATGTGCACCACAGTAGGGGAAGTTCCTAATGGTGTTAAAAATCAAAAATAAAGACTTGCCTCTATAAACTTATTCATATTTTAAAATGGTGAATTTTCCTGAAGTGCTAAGGGTGAAGGAACCTAACATGACAAGCATGCTACAGAATGTGTCTATTCTAGTGCACCCTCTGCCATAAATGCTATTTTGGCCCGATATTCCGGTCATTCTAGAACCCGAACTTCGCTGTTCTCCAATAGTTGGATTCTACAACAGCATCGCATTCTTACCATTCTGCCTTCTTCAAGGCTTCCTGTCCATCAAAGCAACCTGTAACATACCTACACTAATACACACTGGAGTGGATGTTGAACGGGGAAGAGGACTAAAAACTTCAATAACTCACAGGGCTCAAATTCTACCTACAGAAGCACTACTTATTTGGTACTATGTGTCTTGCTGGATGGGTAGGAACAGTTTATATATTATCCAGTTTTAGGTCTGTGCTATATACAGATCTTTACAATCTCTTCCTGAAAAGTTCATAGTCTTAAAAAAAAAACGTGTTATTCATCTTCTGTTTTGTTGTTTTCGAGTTGGCACTTGTGTGGCAGTTTTCGGTCAGCATGTGGCAACAGCTGTTAAGTTCTATTGCAGCCTATTGTTGCCAGACGGTTTCTGCCAAATGCAATGAAGACGAGCCTGGCAATCGGGTAGTAGAGTGCAGGAAAACAGCGCCATGTTGTTTCTCACATTGAAGACCTGTGGAAGACAAGAACTTGAAACTTAGAACATATTGATATACTGTAATACACTTCCAGTAGTGTGTCTTCAGAAAATGCAACAGGTATGAACAAAGTGTGAACAGTTGGATAAGTGACTCAGAGATGCAGTATAATCGCATTGGGACCTCTTCAAAACTACAAGACATGACTTGTGAAAGACCAAAAGTCCACTATTCTTACCCTGAAAAAGTGAAGCTAGTTGCAGCTTGATAAAATTCACTCAAAGGCAGTCTCTTGGCTCTTTCTTACACAACGGGCCACTTTTCTTTTGAATTCCCCATGTCGGTCTTCCCTCCACTCTTTCTGCAGGGGGAATCAAAGGTGCAAAAACATTTAAGTTCAAAGATGATGACAGTTCTGCTCTCCACAAAAATACAAATTTGATGTTAGAGAACCTGCAACATTCAGAATATATTCCGAATTATGTGCACTGTCCCAAACAACAATCCACTGATTGTCTATGTATAAAGAACTAATCCGTGTGAGTTTAAACCAGTGATTTGGCCCCTCGGGTGAAAATGAGACTTACTGCAGCGTCGACATTGGCAGGCGAGTCTCCGTTCGGGTCCGCCAACATAGAGATAACACTAATCATGATGGTTTCCACTGTGTGGATGGGCAGCCAGCGCTCCTCAGGCTTCTCATAGCCGTACTTATCCTCACCAGGCTCGTGTAAAATAGATATACATACGTCACCGTTCTTGTCAACTGCAAACAGGACAAGAGACATGAAATTAGACTTGTGTTCTATTGAAACCTTTCATGTAAACATCTATCTATATATATATATATCTAGCTCTATATCGATATATATATCTATATATATATATATCTCTATATATATATATATCTCTATATCTATATATATAAATCTCTCTCTATATCTATATATATATATCTCTATCTATATATATATCTATATCTCTATATCTATATATATAAATCTCTCTCTATATCTATATATATATAAATCTATCTCTATATCTATATATATATATATATATATATATATATAAATCTATCTCTATATCTATATCTATATATATATCTATCTCTATATATATATATATCTCTCTATATCTCTATATATATATATATCTCTCTATATCTATATATATATATATATATATCTATATATACACCAAAATCCTTGTTTACATACAAACACACAGTCACACACATATATGTGTGTGACTGTGTGTGTGTATGTAAACAAGGATTTTGGTGCATATATATATATATGTGTGTGTGTGTGACTGTGTGTGTATGTAAACAAGGATTTTGGTGCATATATATATATATATGTGTGTGTGACTGTGTGTGTATGTAAACAAGGATTTTGGTGCATATATATATATGTGTGTGTGTGTGTGTGTGACTGTGTGTGTATGTAAACAAGGATTTTGGTGCATATATATATGTGTGTGTGTGTGTGTGACTGTGTGTGTATGTAAACAAGGATTTTGGTGCATATATATATATGTGTGTGTGTGTGTGTGACTGTGTGTGTATGTAAACAAGGATTTTGGTGCATATATATATATATGTGTGTGTGTGTGTGTGTGTGACTGTGTGTGTATGTAAACAAGGATTTTGGTGCATATATATATATGTGTGTGTGTGACTGTGTGTGTATGTAAACAAGGATTTTGGTGCATATATATATATATGTGTGTGTGTGTGTGTGACTGTGTGTGTATGTAAACAAGGATTTTGGTGCATATATATATATGTGTGTGTGTGTGTGTGTGACTGTGTGTGTGTATGTAAACAAGGATTTTGGTGCATATATATATATATATATATATATGTGTGTGACTGTGTGTGTATGTAAACAAGGATTTTGGTGCATATATATATATATATATATATATGTGTGTGTGTGTGTGTGTGTGTGTGTATGTAAACAAGGATTTTGGTGCATATATATATATATATATATGTGTGTGTGACTGTGTGTGTATGTAAACAAGGATTTTGGTGCATATATATATATATATATGTGTGTGTGTGTGACTGTGTGTGTGTATGTAAACAAGGATTTTGGTGCATTCCATAAAAATCTTTACTTTAATGAGAAACACAACTGATCCTCCAGAGGGATAGCTGACATTTCCCAAACAGTAAAACAGACCCCCCCCAAAAGGTACTAACACTTTGAGGAGCAGAAAAAAAAAACACCCAGTACAATTGACCCATACTTACCATTAGGGTGCCATATATCTGTGATAAATGTCATTTTAGGTGGCCTGAGAGGGTAGTCTTTGGGAAACGTGAGGTGTGCTTTGAACACACCACCTTCACTGTGAACAGGAAGGCAAAGAGAAATGCCTGTCGTTATGGTCAAATAGCAGGAGGTTGGTAAGATCTAGACATTTTGCCAGACAACTGTTGTACATGACGTATACATTAGTGGTGCTCGGGTTGACTCATAACCCGCAGTCCCCATGGTTATGGGGAGTTAGGTCTACTGCATTTTCTCCCTGGTCCCTAAACGTCTTTGCTTCGAGATTGAAGCAGCAGAGAAAACAGATGGGTTGTTAGCGATAGCTGAACCGCGCACCACTAAAATACATACCCACATACAAATACTCCCCAGCTGACTCATCAACCCATCCACACAGCAAACTCAGAGTGGAACTGGGCTGGCAGACTTACTAGCATGTGTCTGGTGGGCCGATGATTAAGACTTCCCATCTGTAGAGGTCGTTATCGTCTATCAAACCTGCTGAGAATCCCTCCACTGGGTTCTTATTGAGCTCTGGGAAATCAAGAGAAAACATTTTAACATCCGAAATACACACAAAAAATATAGTAGTGTCTCTACGGTGATGTTTGACTTTTGAACTCTATCCAGTCAATAAAGTGAGACATTCATCTCACTAATTAGTTTGTGGAAAATGCTGAAGTCAGCCTTCTCAGACTGAAAATGTTCCTCTGTGAACATAAATCTTTTATTCCACAAATCCTCCTTATCCCTGAAAAAAAAATCAAATAAAAAGTGATATCCCTATAAAGTGCCCATTATACCAAATAAACAGCTTCCTAAGTAGCAGTTTAAACTGAACTCAGAAGTTCACTGTGGTTTAGATGTGCTGTTGCCGTGGCAGCCAGTCTCCTGCTGTGCTGAAACACCAGCACAGTCAAACAACTGTACCCATCTGTCACATCCTGGGCTCTGGTCCTAAAAGAATCAACTTGGTATGTGGATTTCAACCACTTCATTTCCTCACGAAACAACCACCTCAACAGTGAAGTCAACCTATAGAGGGTATATTAAAATGGTTCCAATAACGCACCTCTTATTGTGTAAATAAGTAGTCAAGCATTCTAAATACAGCAATTATTCATAAACACTAACTTGATCAGGGCTTGCTCAGCTCCACCTTCACTTCAAAGCACAGAGCAGTAAACAGTGACTACTGCTGTTACTGGGGGGTGAGCGACTATTACTACGACTGCTGTTACTGGGGGGCGAGCGACTATTACTACGACTGCTGTTACTGGGGGTGAGCGACTATTACTACGACTGCTGTTACTGGGGGTGAGCGACTATTACTACGACTGCTGTTACTGGGGGGTGAGCGGCTATTACTATGACTGCTGTTACTGGGGGTGAGCGACTATTACTACGACTGCTGTTACTGGGGAGGTGAGCGGCTATTACTACGACTGCTGTTACTGGGGAGGTGAGCGGCTATTACTACGACTGCTGTTACTGGGGGTGAGCGACTATTACTACGACTGCTGTTACTGGGGAGGTGAGCGGCTATTACTACGACTGCTGTTACTGGGGGTGAGCGACTATTACTACGACTGCTGTTACTGGGGGGTGAGCGGCTATTACTACGACTGCTGTTACTGGGGGGTGAGCGGCTATTACTACAACTGCTGTTAATGGTGGTGAGTGACTATGACTATTAATGGGGGTGAGCATGGAGTCAAAGGAAAACTGATGTAGTACCAATGATGTGTATAAACCCTGGACTGATAGGGGGCGCTGTATTGAAGCCAAAAGGGTAGCCATCTTGGCACTCAATTTAAAAAATATATTTTTGAAGCTCTAGTAATGCATTTATTAACATCTACACTAGTTTTTGCGACGTGTATTCTATCCCAGACACCATTCTGCATACTTTAAAACTACAATATGTGAGCTAAATATAAATATATAAAAACATTTTTCTTTAAAGCATTTTATTTTGAGAATAGTAATGTTACTGTCCAAACCACAATAGAAAATATGTAATTGTGTCCGTGAAACATTTAATTGAATTTCTAGAGGACTGCTATCCTACTAAGGTGTACCAATATGGCCAACTGGTGGCTTCAAAGCCAATCACTGGCCAATACATAGCATCAGCAATCCAGTGTTTTATATACAGTACTAGTCAAAAGTTTGGAAACACCTACTCATTCAAGGGTTTATCTTAATTTTTTAAAACTATTTTCTACATTGTAGAATAATAGTGAAGACATCAAAACTATGAAATAACAGATATGGAATCATGTAGTAACCCAAAAAAAGTGTTATACAAAATGTATTTTATATTTGAGATTCTTCAAAATAGCCACCCTTTGCCTTGATGACAGCTTTGCACACTCTTGGCATTCTCTCGACCAGCTTCATGAGGTAGTCACCTGGAAAGCATTTCAATTAACAGGTGCCCCTTGTTAATTTGTGGAATATCTTTCCTTCTTAATGAGTTTGAGCCAATCAGTTGTGTTGTGACAAGGTAGGGGTGGTATACAGAAGATGGCCCTATTTGGTAACAGACCAAGTCTATATTATGGCAAGAACAGCTCAAATAAGAGAAACAACAGTCCATCATTACTTTAAGACATGAAGGTCAGTCAATGCGAAACATTAAAGAACTTTTAATGTTTCTTCAAGTGAAGTTGCAAAAACCATCAAGCGCATGATGAAACTGTCTCTCATGAGGACCGCCACAGGAAAGCAAGACCCAGAGTTACCTCTGCTGCAGGATAAATTTATTGGAGTTAAATACACCTCAGATTGCATCCCAAATAAATGCTTCAGAGTTCAAGTAAGACACATCACCTGTTCAGAGGAGACTGTGTGAATCTGGCCTTCATGGTCAAATTGCTACAACAACAAAAAACAACTACTAAAAGGACAATAAAACAACCCAAGAAACACAAGCAATGGACATTAGAACCGTGGAATTCTGTCCTTTGGTTTGATGAGTCCAAATGTGACATTTTTGGTTCCAACCGCCGTGTCTTTGTGAGTCGCAGAGTAGGTGAACGGATGATCTCCACATGTGTGGTTCCCACCATGAGACATGAAGGAGGAGGTGTGATGGTGCTTTGCTAGTGACACTGTCTGTGATTTATTTAGAATTCATGGCACACTTAACCAGCATGGCTACTACAGCCATACACCATCCCATCTGGTTTGTGCTTAGTGGGACTATCATTTGTTTTTTTAACAGGACAATGACCCAACAAATCTGCAGGCTGTGTAAGGGCTATTTGCCCAAGAAGGAGAGTGATGGAGTGCTGCATCTGGCCTCCGCAATCACCCGATCTCAACCCAATTGAGATGGTGTGGGATGAGTTGGACCACAGAGTGAAGGAAAAGCAGTCAACAAGTGCTCAGCATATGTGGGAACTCCTTTAAGACTGTAGGAAAAACATTCCTCTTGAAGCTGGTTGAGAGAATGCCAAGAGTGTGCAAAGCTGTCAAAGGCAAAGGGTGGCTACTTCGAAGAATCTCAAATATACATATAGTTTGATTTAACACTTTTTGGGGGTTACTACATGATTCAATGTGTTAATTGATTGTCTTTATGTCAATTATTTTTACAATGTAGAAAATAGTCAAAACTAAAACCTTTGAATGAGTAGTTGTGTTCAAACTTTTGACTGGTAGTGTACGTTATGAAGTAGTACATCCCCTTTGAACAGCAACCCTGGCGATCATGTTTAGGGCCAGCGAAGGCCACTGGAACACAGCCACATGGGGCTTCAGATTGAGCTGTTCTCAGCTGAGAAACATTGGCAAGGTGCAGCAATAGCCAAGTAAAACACAACGATAAAGTGTAACTCAGACTACATCGAGTCACTGTCAGTCGCTACGAGGAAACAGACGGTGGTTGTATTTTACGAACGTTTAATGAAAAGTATGGATAACAGCAAACAAATTAAGGCACACCGCTACGGAGTTTCAACAGATGTACACGGTAAGGGTTTAAATTCCGACCTTCGGCGACTCGATGTAGTCGGAGATAGTCCACACACACGTCTCCGCTCAACTTTATTGAAGTCAAGTACATCGTGGAGTTTAAATGTACTTGGCTAGAAGCAGCAGTATGTTTATGCTGTCTGTCTAGCTTTTACATGTGTATGAAAAAGGAAATAAGATAGCATAGTGAAATCATTGGCTATTGTACACAATTTATTTCTATATCCCCCTTCAACATAAAAAAAAAAAAAGAATATAAAACATGGTATCTATCACTCTGAATAGGTCATTGCAGTTTGACAGACACAGTCATATTAGGCTAGCTAGGTACATTTCTGAATGTACACCAGGCACCTCGGTTATTTGCGGTAGCTAGCGAGCTACGCATTGCCGTCAACCCAGGAACTCGGTGGCGTGCAGGGATTATGCCATGTCTAGTTAACCAGACATTAAGCTGCCCGTTACTGTCAAGAGACTATTTGTTCTGCATGGAGGGAAAAACAACACATACATACATACATACATACACACACACATATATACATACACACATATATACATACACACATATACATACATACACACATATACATACACACACACATATACATACATACACACATATACACATACACACATATATACATACACACATATACATACACACACACATATACATACACACATATACATACACACATATATACATACACACATATATACATACACACACATATACATACACACATATACATACACACATATATACATACACATATATACATACACACATATATACATACACACATATACATACATACATACATACACATACATACATATATACATACATACACACATACATACATACATACATACACACACATATACATACACACATATATACATACACACATATACATACACATACACATACATACATACATACATACATACATACATACATACATACATACATACATACATACATACATACATACATACATACATACATACATACATACATATATAACCGGTGGTTCAGTAAAACTCCTGCACGGCCCTTAATTTAAAAATCAAGCTGCAAACTGTCCAATGACCACCGACGGGTAGTGGACGTGTGTCTGATAACGTTGAGTTAGAAATCGACATCACGTTCAAAAACAAAGGGGTGGGATATTACACACGTTACGTTTAGCTTGCTATCTAGTTAGCTTAGCTAAAGTTGAACCATGTAAAACGTTATCCCCAAAACATACACGTGGATTATGGCTAGCCACCGAAACGACTAAATATTACCCCAAACTTGTTGGAAAGATAGAAAATAGTGTAGCGATGTTCGTTAAATTACTGTCAACTGTAACGTTGGTTAGCTAACGTGAGATGATTTAGCTTAACGTTGACACAACAAGGGAGGGGGTTTAAAAGACCACAATATTTTATTTGACTCGCTTATATTCACCTTTCAAAATGAAATAAGCCAAGATGTGACATGTCACACCATATACACGATAGTAGTTAGATTAGATACAAGTAAAAGCCGAAACAAAGATTTTACGTGGGTCAAATGAGATGGATTAAGCTAACGTTAGCTAGCATAGCAACCCGACCAGCGGAAAAAAATAAATAAAATAAACCGTTTCTAACTAAGTATAACGTTTTAAATGAGTTGACGTGAGCCACCAGTGTTATAAATTACCTGCCAGCTGTCTCCTGAGTAACAGTGCTGCCTGAGGCTCCGTCATGTTGTTGTTGTTGTTTTTTAAAACAACTTGGATTACAAAATGACAAATGTTAATATTGCTTGGTGAGAGAATTAGCTAGCTATCTATTTTCAATAAATAACGACAGCGCCGGTGCAGTTCTTCTTCTTCGGTGTAACAGCAGACCGTAAACAAACGTTAACGGTGCATGCCACCACCTACTGCGCTGGAGTGTGTGATTAATCCCGGTCTACAATTCTTCTTCTTTGATGAGGTTTAACGGCGGTTGGCATCCAATACATATTACATTAGCGCCACATACTAGACTGGAGTATACACTTTGCTTGAAAATTATAATAATTATAAATTCTCCTACTTAATTTAGTACTTCTAAAAATAAATAAAAATAAAGAGCCCTACTAACTTCTAATAGACCCTCCCCCGTCCCAGAAAAAAAATACAACCCTGTCCAACCTCAATGACCCTACACTTTCCCCTCTCTTCAACATACTGTAATGACAATATAGCAACACATGCTCCACTGTTTCATCGACCATACACTCCAGACACAAACCATTCACATGCTTGCCAATCAGATGTAATGACGAGTTCAATGAACAATGTCCTAAACACAATCGAGCAAACAACTCCTCTTCCTTCCTAATCTGACCTTTCAATCTTTGTCCATCCACCTTTCTTCATGAGGCATATAAATGCCGGCCCTTGGGCTCAGAGTCCCATCTCTTCTGCCACACATCAATCAAAACGGCTCTGATCTTACATTTGTCCTCACCTCTGCTCAGTGGAACATTAATGATCAATTATATCTTGTTTCAAAGCTCTTTTAGCTAACTGGTCTACAATTTCATTCCCTTCCACACCTGAATGTGCTGGGACCCAACAGAATCTCACTAATACACATATTCTCTCAATTCCCCATAATTACATTAATACCTCCAACAGTAGGTCACTCCTATTATATTTACCAGATGATCAACTATTTAATCCAGACAGAGAATCTGAGCAAACTAAAATTCTAACAGGTTGTACGTCCTCCACCCACTGGAGGGCAACTACTATGGCCAACAGTTTAACTGAGTATACCGACAGTTCATCTGTTAGACTTCTGCACATCAAATTCAGGAATGTCACCATAGCAGCATTCGCTCCAGCAGGTGTATTTCACTGGTCATCCCCAAAGCCAACACTTACTTTGGCCGCCTTTCCTTCCAGTTCGCTGCTGCCAATGACTGGAACAAATTGCAAAAATCACTGAGCTGTAGACTTATATCTCCCTCTCTAACTTTAAGCATCAGCTGTCAGAGCAGCTTACTGTACTTGTACACAGCCAATCTGTAAAGAGCACACCCAACTACCTCATCCCCATATTGTTATTTATCCTCTTGCTCTTTTGTACCCCAGTATCTCTACTTGCACATCATGATCTGCACATCTATCATTTCAGTGTTAATGCTAAATTGTAATTATTTGACCTCCGTGGCCTATTTCTTGCCTTAACTCCCTAATCTTCTTAATTTACACACACTGTACATATATTTTTCTATTGTGTTATTGACTGTACTTTTGTTTATGTGTGACTCTGTGTTGTTGTTTTTGCCGAACTGCTTTGCTTTATCTTGGCCAGTTGTAAATGAGAACTTGTTCTCAACTGGCCTACCTGGTTAAATAAAGGTGAAATAAAATTTTAAAATGTTTAAAATATCCAAAGGCATCTCATCTGCCTCCACTAGTAGGCACATACAGACATTGATTTAAATGCATCAACATATATCCTTTAAAGCTATATACTGGATTTTGTCCAGCCTGTGAAGCCATTTATTCACCACTTGTTCCATGAACTAAACACCCGTCATAAATTGTCGTCCTGATCAGAGCTCTTTAAATATCCACCCACGACGGTCGATCATCACCCCGTTTATAACCAGAGTCAAAGCACATAAGATACACCACCTTCTTACACTATGATTGAACATTTAGGTAATATTACAGGTAATATTACTGCGTGTTTCCAACCACAAGGTTCCCCCCTCACTCCTCCTCACTCCTCACCCCTTACCCCCTCACCCCCTCACTCCTCACCCCTCACCCCCTCACTCCAAATCTTATTAAATAATCCAAGGGGAACATGTATGACCTCATCAGGTAGACGCTTAAACATTGCGTAGCCCAACTGATCATGACCTGGGTCTTATATATCCACAGCATATTAAGGCTGAACACATCTCATGTATGGTTAAACCAGCATCCAAAGAAGAGTCAACAGTATCCCTTTTGTTATACACATAAACATAAGCGTTTAAAATCTCCAACCTGCATTGCTTATTTATATACATCATCCAAAGTCACCCCACCATGTATCCTAGCAAATGTCTCCCCCAACAAGTCAGTTTTTTCTTTATCAGATCCCGGACATTTTTTGACCCATAACCAAAACTGGAAGTCGAGCATCTTCCAGTCCTCTTCTTCAACAAAGAGCATACATCCCCCAGCTCAGTACCCTGCCTATTGTGGAGCAGAACTGTCTCCATGCATTTCTCCCGACAGACTTAATGACCCTACATAGTAAAGCTCTCTTCCTTTGAAAATCAACTAGATTCTCAGGAGTCATATTTGCACACAACACTCTGTAAACCCTATTTAGTTCTCGTATAGAAGCAGTGCACTCTTCGGCCCACCAAGGAACCACCTTCCTTTTCTCACCCACTTCACACACTGGCACATGTACATTTGCAGCACTTAAAATCAGAGGTCACAGAAGGCAGCACATACATCAACCCGGTCTCTCTAAAGACAAACTGTCCAACAGACTTTAAGTAATGATCACCAAACTTTTCCCAGTCTGCTTTATGAAATCACCATCTTCTGAATGGTACTCTATCTGGGGGCGGCAGGTAGCCTAGTGGTTAGAGCGTTGGTCCATCGAATCCCCGAGCTGACAAGGTAAAAATCTGTCCTTCTGCCCCTGAACAGGCAGTTAACCCACTGTTTCTAGGCCTTCATTTTAAATAAGAATTTGTTCTTAACTTACTTGCCTAGTTAAATAAAGGTTAAATAAAAATCTGGAATAGTAACATCAAAGTTCATGGTACACGAAATCGGGAAATGATCACTTCCAACAGTAGAATCATTCATTACATTCACACATATACATCAACTCTTGTACCACATTCATCGTTAAGACATACAGTGCATTCGGAAAGTATTCAGACCCCTTGGCTTTTTCCACATTTTGCAACGTTACAGCCTTATTCTAAAATGGTTTAAATAGTTTTTCCCTCTTCATCAATATACACGCAATACCCCATAATGACAAAGCAAAAACAGAAGACTGAAATATAACAAAACATTTGATTATATTTTTTTTGCTGATTAATTATGAAAAATATGAATAACATTCCACCCATGAGGCCACAAGTGGGCGATTTGGTCATTTGACTTCAGGAAAGGGTTCTACTCAATGGTGTGCTTGACACCCCATTCATTATCATATTAGAGGAATAAATGAAGAAATAATATACATGAATGAAAATGGGTTTTATTATTGAAATTATGAATGATGTATTTATGTTTGTATTCATTCATTCATTTATTTATCTATTTATATGTGCATGTATTTATTCATGTATATATGGGTGCATGTATTTATTCATGTATATATGGGTGCATGTATTTATTCATGTATATATGGGTGCATGTATTTATTCATGTATATATGGGTGCATGTATTTATTCATGTATATATGGGTGCATGTATTTATTCATGTATATATGGGTGCATGTATTTATTCATGTATATATGGGTGCATGTATTTATTCATGTATATATGGGTGCATGTATTTATTCATGTATACATGGGTGCATGTATTTATTCATGTATATATGGGTGCATGTATTTATTCATGTATATATGGGTGCATGTATTTATTCATGTATATATGGGTGCATGTATTTATTCATGTATATATGGGTGCATGTATTTATTCATGTATATATGGGTGCATGTATTTATTCATGTATATATGGGTGCATGTATTTATTCATGTATATATGGGTGCATTTATTTATTCATGTATATATGGGTGCATGTATTTATTCATGTATATATGGGTGCATGTATTTATTCATGTATATATGGGTGCATGTATTTATTCATGTATATATGGGTGCATGTATTTATTCATGTATATATGGGTGCATGTATTTATTCATGTATATATGGGTGCATGTATTTATTCATGTATATATGGGTGCATGTATTTATTCATGTATATATGGGTGCATGTATTTATTCATGTATATATGGGTGCATGTATTTATTCATGTATATATGGGTGCATGTATTTATTCATGTATATATGGGTGCATGTATTTATTTATAAATATGGCAGGTTTGATCCTCCATACATCAGGACCACAACCATGGATTCCATTCCGATGACCACACTGATTTAATCTGCAATAATAACTTTTAAAATGTAAGTATTCATGTTGTGTTTGTCGAGGATTTGACGGCTTTTAGGACTAAGCAGGTTATTGAGAGTGCCCTCCTAACACATTTTCAACAATTTTTTTAATTTTATTTTTATTTTTTAAATCAGTCAGCGACTATAAGCTCTGTGGAAACACCGTAGCACTTTAGAAAGTGACAACTGGGATGTTTGTGTACAACTTAGTCAATATGTTTTACTGTAGGCCTAAACCTGTTTTAAACTAGTAAACCGGAATCATGTAATTAACTTTGATCGGTTTTGATTATACTGTTTCTTTAAATAAACATGCAGTAATTGTGTTTTATTTAGATGTTACACATCTTTATTTCACCTTGATTATCAAGCATTTTAGGAATTTTATAAGTGAGAATTCAATGTTTTTTTAAAACTTTTCTAGCTATATCAATCAAATGTATTTTATAGAGCCATTTTTATATCAGCAGTTGTCACAAAGTGCTTTACAGATACCCAACCTAAACCCCTAAAGAGCTTTACAGATACCCAACCTAAACCCACAAAGTGCTTTACAGATACCCAACCTAAACCCACAAAGTGCTTTACCCAACCTAAACCCACAAAGTGCTTTACAGATACCCAACCTAAACCCACAAAGAGCTTTACAGATACCCAACCTAAACCCACAAAGTGCTTTACAGATACCCAACCTAAACCCACAAAGTGCTTTACCCAACCTAAACCCACAAAGTGCTTTACAGATACCCAACCTAAACCCACAAAGTGCTTCACAGATACCCAACCTAAACCCACAAAGTGCTTTACAGATACCCAACCTAAACCCCTAAAGAACAAACAATGCAGGAGCATTTGGGAAAAACTCCAGAGAAGGAAGAAACCTAGAGAGGAACCATGCTCTGATGGCTGGCCAGTCCTCTTCATAAAGGTGCATTAAAACAAGCATATTCTTATTCCTCTTGTATGTCTGTCCACAGAGCCCAGGATAGGAGTACCCAGAAATGTAGTGCATCTATTTTCACCAGTAGATGGGAGGAGAAGATACCGGTCAGTGATCATATCTCCAAAACAAGCTTGGGTAAGTTCATGATACATTGTCACACTTGACTGTACTGTAGGTATGATTTAGAAAAAGCCTCTTGAGGGGACATGATATACTGGTGTTAAGCAGACGTTCTCCAGAACAGATCATGTTTCTACTTTTGTTTCTTTACTCCTCTACAGCCAAAAGTGTTAAGAAGACAAACAAATAGCAAACAAGATTTTGCAGGTAGCAGAGACATGGGTGTTTCTAATAGTCTTTTTTGTAAGGTAATATTTTTTTATATATTTTTTTATAGTTGAAGGCAATGAAGGATATTGTTTGAGTGCAAGACATTTAACTGACTGCCAAATGGAAATTTAGAGGAGCCATCACATATTATCCATGCTTGTTGTTGTGAACAACATGCAATATAATTTAGACATCTTCACGGTTGTGTCCAAAGGCTACAGACAAACAGCAGCACTGTCTCTCTGTGTTATTTAATTTCAAAGTTGCATAATGGCCTTTTATGTTGTCCTGGTAACTGCTTTGCAGAATACATAAAGTTAACTCTGTTAGGATATCTGGGCTGTGAAGAGGTATCCCAAATTCTGGTGTGTCACTTAGTGTTTACTCCAAGTCCATTCTGTATTTTGAGGGCTTTGAGATCCTAACATTTTGAATGCACAACTAGTCCACTCGACTTATATGTTGAAGTAGCCTAAAGCAGTGGAATGACAACAGGCTTTTTTTGTACTTCAAAGTTACCTTGTATTTGGCTCATTTATTGAGCTGTTGGATCCGAACATTTAGTATTGTATGTAGAGTGCAGTGAGAGATAGCAATGTGTTAGTTTCCAATGTGGCCATTGGCTTGTTTTCAACATTGCATCACAGTGAAGAACTGTGTGATTGCATATGCCCAACCCAGAGGGGGGCTGGCCCCTGTGCTAACTGTTAACTTAATATCCCCGCAGTATATTACCGTTTGAGCCTGAGGAGGATTTCCTGCATGCTCTCCGTCTCTGTCTCAGCTTTGGAGACAACACACTGTGACTTCCCATCATCATCTAGATACAACATGTTCAAGATTTCAAGACTTCATTAATCAAAATGTAAGATATATATTTTTATTTTATTCAGTCTGGTCGTATGGGTTAAAGTAGCCTACTGTTGACGTTGCCATTACGCTGAGTTCTACAACTGCGTTTTTGACCTGTCATGTCAAGAAAACTCAAGTTATGTTCTAACTACAGAACCCATGTCCATGTGTATAGGCTATATCATGTTTAAAAAACATTCCTAGTTGCAGTGGTGTAAAGTACATAAGTAAAACATACTTTAAAGTATTACTTACATAGTTTTTTGGGGGTATCTGTACTTTACTATTTTATATTTTTTACCATTTTTACTTTTACTTCACTACATTCCGAAAGAAAAATCATGTACTTTTTACTCCATAACATTTTCACTGACAATCATTAGTAGTCGTTACATTTTGAATGCTTAGCAGAACAGGACAATGGTCCAATTCATGCAGTTATCAAGAGAATATCTCTGGTCATTCCTACTGCCTCTGATCTGGTGGGTTCACGAAACAGAGAATATCTCTGGTCATCCCTACTTTCTCTGATCTGTGGGCTCACGAAACAGAGAATATCTCTGGTCATCCCTACTGCCTCTGATCTGGTGGGCTCACAAAACAGAGAATATCTCTGGTCATCCCTACTGCCTCTGATCTGGTGGGCTCACGAAACAGAGAATATCTCTGGTCATCCCTACTGCCTCTGATCTGGTGGGCTCACGAAACAGAGAATATCTCTGGTCATCCCTACTGCCTCTGATCTGGTGGGCTCACAAAACAGAGAATATCTCTGGTCATCCCTACTGCCTCTGATCTGGTGGGCTCACAAAACAGAGAATATCTCTGGTCATCCCTACTGCCTCTGATCTGGTGGGCTCACGAAACAGAGAATATCTCTGGTCATCCCTACTTTCTCTGATCTGGTGGACTCACTTAACACAAATGCTACGTGTTGGAGTATGCCACTGGCTATCCGTAACATACAAACACAAGAAAAGTGTGCCGTCTGGTTTGCTTAATATAAGGAATATGAAATGATTTATACTTTAAATTTAACTTTTGATACTTAAGTATATTGGAGCAATTACATTTACTGCTGATACTTAAGTATATTTAAAACCAAATACTTTTAGACTTTTACTCAAATAGTATTTTACTGGGTGACTTTCACTTTTACTTGAGTCATTTTCTATTAAGGTATCTTTTACTTTTACTCAAGTATGACAATTGGATACTTTTGCTACAACTGCCCAGTTGTTGGTGTGTTTATGTCTGAACAATGGCATTGTATTGTAGTATGTTGCTCTGGGAAGAAGAAGCTGCACACATAATTGTTGTATTGTTGCGATGGACCTGACAGATTCTCTCAGACTTTACTGCTACTGTTGATGTAAACAACCGCCGCAGCTATCGTTTTAAAAAGCATAAAAATGTGTGGTTACATTGCATATTTATAACACACAGTATGATATTAGTGAACTATGTCAATATTAGTCAAAATGTCAATGTATTTAATTTGCAAATCACTGAGGTGTTGAAATAACTGATACGTTGAGGACAACAAGATTCAAATAATTATATCTTGCCCCAGATTCTTTTGAATACCACTTTTGATTGAATCGAGTTCTAACTACATCCTACCATTAGGCCTAACGGAGCCTTCTGTTTACATGCTCTAAATCAATAGCTTGAAACACAGAGGACATCCCATCAATCAGATCTCCTACTGTATTCAGAGGTTATCAGCCCAGAAAAGTCTATAACAAACACAGGAAAGTTAAATATAAACAGTTTTGATAAACATAAACCCTTTTGAACTCTGGCCACCCTTGTTACACCATAAATTGCCTATTTAACAACACACCTTGTGTTCTGAATTACATAGTGATGTAACTATGGTTACTTCTTTGCCAGAAACCCAGGAGGAGGAGGCTGATGTATCTGTAGAATGTTGACGCAGACAAATACTAATGTACGTTGAGACACATTGTAGAGGATTGCTAAACTCTTCTTCCTTCCTCTTCATCTAACAACCACATTTATCCGGTTTACAGCGTTTTAAAATTAGTTCAAACTATTCTGATTGGTCTGTATCGCAAGGGTGATTTCCTCAAACAAGATTAACATATTTTGGCATTGACTAAAATAGAAATGTCCAATGACATTTTTTGGGGGGCGGTGAAACATTTTATTTGTCACATGACCCAAATACAACGGGTCTAAGACCTTATCACGAGAAATAAAATATACAAGAATGGAGCTTTACAGGGAGTATTTTTATTTTATTTTACCAGGCAAGTCAGTTAAGAACAAATTCTTATTTTCAATGACAGCCTAGGAACAGTGGGTTAACTGGTCTAGGAACAGTGGGTTAACTGGCCTAGGAACAGTGGGTTAACTGCCTGTTCAGTGGCAGAACAACAGATTTATACCTTGTCAGCTCAGGGGTTTGAACTTGCAACCTTCCAGTTACTAGTCCAACGCTCTAACCACTAGGCTACCCTGCCACCCCAGTAGATGGAAAAAGCTGTGGAAAAGGTATCCATAAAACAGGAAAGCGCTCACCCAGAGGCGGCGCTCCTAGTGGCTGGGGACTCAAAGCAAGGAAACTTAAATCGGTCTTACCAAATTTCTATCAGCATGTTAAATGTGCAACCAGAAGGGAAATAAAACTCTGGACCACCTTAACTCCGCACACAGAGACGCATACAAAGCTCTCCGTCTTCCTCCATTTGGCAAATCTGACCATAATTCTGTCCTTTTGATTCCTGCTTACAAGCTAAAATTAAAACGGGAAGCACCATTGACTCAATCCATAAAAAAGTGGTCAGATGAAGCAGTTGCTAAGCTACAGGACTGTTTTGCTAGCACAGACTGGAATATGTTCTGGAATATGTTCCTCCGATGGCATTGAGGAGTACACACAGTCATTGGCTTCATCAATAAGTGCATCGATGATGTCGCCCCCATAGTGACTGTATGTACATACCTCAACCAGAAGCCATGGACTACAGGCAACATCCGCACTGAGCTAAAGGCTATAGCTGCCGCTTTCAAGGAGCGGGACTCTGACCCGGAAGCTTATAAGAAATCCCGCTATGCCCGCCGACGAACCATCAAACAGGCAAAGCATCAATACAGGACTGAGATCGAATCATACTACACCGGCTCTGATGCTCGTCGGATGTGGCAGGGCTTGCAAACTATTAGACTACAAAGGGAAGCCCAACCGAGAGCTTCCCAGTGAAGCAAGCCTACCAGACAAGCTAAACTACTTCTATGCTCGCTTTAAGGCAAATAACACTGAAACATGCATGAGAGCACCAGCTGTCCCGGAAGACTGTGTGATCACACTCTCTGCAGCCGATGTGGGTAAGACCTTTAAACAGGGTCAACATTCGCAAGGCCGCAGGGCCAGACAGATTACCAGGACGTGTACTGTGAGCATGCGCTGACCAACTGTCAAGTGTCTTCACTGACATTTTCAACCTCTCTCGGTTCGAGTCTGTAATACCAACATGTTTTAAGCAGACCACCATAGTCCCTGTGCCCAAGAACACTAAAGTAACCTGCCTAAATGACTACTGACCCGTAGCACTCACGTCTGTAGCCATGAAGTTCTTTGAAAGAAAGGTCATGACTACATCAACACCATTATCCCAGAAACCCTAAACCCCATTCCAATTAGCATTCCTCCCTAACAAATCTACAGATGATACAATTTCTATTGCACTCCACACTGCCCTTTCCCACCTGGACACAAGAAACATGTGAGAATGCTGTTCTTTGACTACAGCTCAGCGTTCAACACCATAGTGCCCTCAAAGCAATCAGTAAGCTAAGGACCCTGAGACTAAAAACCTCCCTCTGCAACTGGATCCTGGACTTCCTGACAGGCCGCCCCCAGGTAGTAAGGCTAGGTAACAACACATCCGCCACACGGGCCCCTCAGGGGTGCGTGCTCAGCCCCCTCCTGTACTCCCTGTTCACTGATGACTGCATGGCCAGGCATGACTCCAACACCATCATTAAGTTTGCCGATGACACAACAGTGGTAGGCCTGATCACCGTCAACAACGAGACAGCCTATAGGGAGGAGGTCAGAGACCTGGCCATGTGGTGCCAGGACAACAACCTCTCCCTCAACGTGATCAAGACAAAGGAGATTATTGTGGACTACAGGAAAAAGAGGACCGAGCACACCCCCATTCTCATCAACAGGGCTGTAGTGGAGCAGGTTGAGAGCTTCAAGTTCCTTGCTGTCCACATCACCAACAAACTAACATGGTCCAAGCACACCAAGACAATCGTGAAGAGGGCATGACAAAACCTTTTCCCCCTCAGGAGACTGAAAAGATTTGGCATGGGTCCTCAGATCCTCAAAAGGTTCTACAGCTGCACCATCGAGAGCATCCTGGTTGCATCACTGCCTGGTATGGCAACTGACCACAAGGCACTACAGAGGGTAGTGTGTACGGCCCAGTACATCACTGGGGCCAAGCTTCCTGCCATCCAGGACCTCTATACCAGGCGATGTCAGTCATAGACTGTTCTCTCTGCTACTGCACAGCAAGCGGTATCGGGGCGCCAATTCTAGGTCCAAGAGGTTTCTAAACAGCTTCTACCCCCAAGCCTTCAGCTTCTACCCCCAAGCCTTCAGCTTCTACCCCCAAGTCTTCAGCTTCTACCCCCAAGCCTTCAGCTTCTACCCCCAAGCCTTCAGCTTCTACCCCCAAGCCTTCAGCTTCTACCCCCAAGTCTTCAGCTTCTACCCCCAAGCCTTCAGCTTCTACCCCCAAGCCTTCAGCTTCTACCCCCAAGTCTTCAGCTTCTACCCCCAAGCCATAAGACATCTAATCAAATGGCTACCCAGACTTTTCATTTTCATTGCCCCCCTCTTTTATACCACTGCTACTCTCTGTTGTCATCATCTATGCATAGTCACTTTAATAACTCTATCTACATGTATATATTACCTCAACTAACCGGTGCTCCCGCACATTCACTCTGTACCTGTACCCTACTGTACTGTATATAGTGTCGTGGAAATTTCCTCTATTTACCGAATCATGAGAGCAAACCACACACAAGTCAGAGTTAGTTATCACAAAGTCCATCTTTAATTATATGAGCTCTATCACAACCCTGTGACTCTCAGATCAATTCAGTGTCTATCAATGAATTCTCTGAGAGTCCCTTACACATTGCAACTGAGATCCTTTATAGCAAAGACACACATAGCCAGACAGCATTGACCCATAATTTATCGTTCAGCTTTGTCTCCTAAACTATGTTCTTTTCTCAAACTCAGAACCATAAAACAAATCCTCCATATCAACAGGCATATATCAAATCCACCCCTCCTTGACAAGATCACAGAGACACATTGACTGGCACACAGACATTGTGGAGCCAAGAGATACACGCTTGACCTCTCCCCTCTCTTCGGCCCAAGGAACTTAGTCTTGACAGAGACCAGATACTGCAACCCTGCCACAGTATTATACAAACACATTCTGATGAGAAGTAACTTACAAACATATGATGAATATAAAACATCTTACCTATTTTACCAACTAATTCTGATTATTCCCCAACAATAGTCTCACTATATTGTTATTTTACTGCTGCTCTTTAATTACTTGTTACTTTAATTTCATTTAATTTCTTATTCATTTTATTTCAATTGCATTGTTGGTTAGGGGCTCATAAGTAAGCATTTCACTGTAAGGTCTACAGCTGTTGTATTCAGCACGTGACTAATAATTTTATTTGAGATCAATGTCCAGGAGTAAGATGTATTTAAGGATGAAGGCAGGGTAAAGTGACTAGGCATCAGTGTAGATAATAATAAGGTATTTGAGGTAGATATGTACATGAAGGCAGGGTAAAGTGACGAGACATCAGGATAGATAATAATAAGGTATTTGAGGTAGATATGTACATGAAGGCAGGGTAAAGTGACTAGACATCAGGATAGATAATAATAAGGTATTTGAGGTAGATATGTACATGAAGGCAGGGTAAAGTGACTAGACATCAGGATAGATAATAATAAGGTATTTGAGGTAGATATGTACATGAAGGCAGGGTAAAGTATCTCATAGGAGAAAGCATCATAGTGAGCTAAACAGCGCCCCTCTTTCTCTCTACATATAGGCCATCTATCTGATACTGTCTTGACAACAAAAAATGTATAACAATGTGCCAATCAGCGTTGAGCTGAACTGAGCAAATCAACTGTAAATGGTCCTGGCGAAAATTTTAAAAAAATGTCAAGGGAAGTCCGTTTTTATTTGGCGTCTCTCCTATCAAATCGCTTTCAGGGCATATGTCAAGGACAGAAACAACTTGAGTTGTTGCATCTCGTTGTGTTGTTGTCCTCCGGTGGCTGGTTAGCTAAAATTGTCCCTTTCCTCAATTAGAGATAGAGATAGGATATAGGATAATATATATAATATAGGATAATGGAGATAGGGATATAGACTTGTGGTTTTACTTCATTCTCCATACTGACCAGTGATTACAACATGATTCTGATCCAACCATTAATTCATACATTGTTGTGCCCCTGGCCCGAGAGGATTTATACAGAAGCTAGATGTAAGAAAGCTTATGTTAACTAGCTAATGTTGCCCATGAATGGAAGTTAGGCTAGCGAGCAAGCATTTTAGCCAAGTAGCCTTGGACAACAAAGAATAAAAGCATGTACGGTGTGACAGAGTGACAGAGACCGTTTTGTCAACATGAAAGAGAGGAGGATGGCATTGGCGTTTCTCTACAAGTAGGGTGAGTCAACTGCCTTCGCCAGAGCACGTGCCTCTTTGTCCTTCCAGTCTCCAAAGTGCCCTTTTTGGGTAGGTGGTGGTGTAATTTCCCCCCCAAAGTTTTTTTTTTGTATACATTTTTGTAATTGTTGTTTGGGAACCCACTAGCCACAAGTCATTGTGAAGTTCGCCACCCCATCCGTTGGTTGCACTGGTTGATCTGCCCTGTACAGGTCTGCCATGTATGGAGATTGCACCGTTATCCCAAACATGCATGGCTTGAGAGATGCGTTCACCGGTCCAAGTGTGGGTAGCTAGCAACCTACTTTAAATATCAACAGTACTGCCACAGCAGCATAACACTTGATTTAGCATACATCTTCATCAATATACGGTCTGGTTGGCTGATATGCGCAGCAGAGAGATATAGAGCGTCTTTTCATTTTGAGCACCTGTCCCCTGAAAGGTCTGTGCACTGCCCTCTTAAAGGCTGCCCAGAAACTGCAGCCTGGTCTCATAGACTAGACGTAACATAGTACACGTTTATGGAAGGTTACTTTAGGGTGGTTGGTTAGAGTGGATCAGACTGGTCCCATAGACTACACATAACATAGTAAACGTAAATCCCGTATACTCAAATTAGTATGATATGTTACGTATTATAAACTGGGTGGTTCGAGCCCTGAATGTTGATTGGCTAAAAGCCGTGGTATATCAGGTATATTTTTACCATTCTAATTACTTTGTTTAACAGTTTATAATAGCAATAAGATATCTCGGGGGTTTGTTTAGATATGGCCAATATACAACGGCTAAGGGCTGTATCCAGGCAACCCTCTTTGCATCATATGCATAAGAACAACCCTTAGCCGTGATATATTTGCCATACACCACACCCACTTGGGCTTTATTGCTTAATTGTATGGTTACATAAGATAGGCGGTTACTTAAGGAAAAAACGAAAAGAAGGGCGGTTGGTCAGACGAATATCTAGCAATCCAAAGCTGGCGAGTTTGAATCTCATCATGGACAATACTTATTTTCCACCATAATTTGCAAATAAATTCATTAAAAATCCTACAATGTGATTTTCTGGATTTTTTTTCTCATTTTGTCTGTCATAGTTGAAGTGTACCTATGATGAAAATTACAGGCCTCTCTCATCTTTTTAAGTGGGAGAACTTGCACAATTGGTAGCTGACTAAATACTTTTTTGCCCCACTGTATTTAGCATTTTAGTTAATTAGCAACTTTACAACTACTTACTACTTTTCAGCTACTTCACAACTACTTAGCATGTTGTCTAACCCTTACCTTAACCCTTTAACCTAACTCCAAACCTTAACCCCTAACCCCTAGAGCTAGCTAACATTAGCGTTAGCAACCTAGCTAACGTAAGTGACAACAAATTGTAATCGTAACATATTGTATGAATTGCAATTCATAACATATTGTATATCATACAAATTGTAAAGTAATCCGGGCATAATGAGAAGCCACACCCCCTGAATCAGTCTCCTAGATGTTGTTGTTTACTTTCTCACTCTATTTCCAGTAACTCAATTACGACTGAGATTTCATCTTAAATTTATGTTTGCGGGCCAGAGTATGGTAGACTAATTCCTCGTGGACAGATCTACTTAAACATAACTGGTACTGTAGAATTTGTCAGGAAGGAACAGGATGGGTGTGTTAACGAGCAGCATTAGTTCCGGTGTTTGCGTTTTTCCGTCACTGGTTATTTGGACAAATCATGATTTCGCAGGTGTTAGCATCTTTCGAATTTTGGAAGGGGAGGGGACATTCGGCCTGGGTTAACTGAGATTAGCTAGACTCAAACCTGTAAACCTTGATTTTTACCAGTGGTATCGATGAATAAATGTGATAAAACAATAGTCTTTCTCATCACCGGAACTCTGAGGAGCATGTCACTCTTAGTCAGAGGCTTTATGTCAACCTTAAAGGTGCAATCTGCAATACATATAGTTATATCTATAGTTCCATATATGAATTTGGGAGTTGATACAGTTTGGCCCACCCCTCAAATTGTGTCACCCTCTTCATATGTTACCTTCCTTGTTCAGATCTCAGGGTTGGGAGCCATGGAGACGAATGGGTCAGTGAAGGATGAAGAGAAGACTCGTCTGAGTTCAGTTTCCAATGAAACTTCCACACGCTACGGTTCCATAGCTGACAGCCTTCCTACTGATGAACCATCCACAGCGGAGACAACAGTCCTCTCTCCACGACGCTCCTATATAACCGTAGCTGTGCTCTGTTATGTCAACTTAATCAATTACATGGACCGATACACAATCGCAGGTGAGAGTCTTTCAGCACTTCTTTTGAAAACAGCTAACACCTGCAGTCAAGCTTGCAACGTCCCCTTTTTATGGTGGCACGGGCCACTTTTCAGTCAAGCGCTTGCACAACGGCACATCAGGGATTCGAACCAGCAACCTTTCACTTACTGACCAAAACGCTCATAACTGCTATGTTTCCTGCCACTAACCTACATCAAGCTTGTGACTCTATAAACTTGTTGGATGAATTTGCAGTTTGTTTTGTTTTAAGATAATGCATAGGCATTTCCAGTGGCGATTTTAGCATGTAAATCTTGGTGGGGCAAACAAATGTAATAAAGTGGGACGCATGCTAGCAAAGCCACTACACAACACAACACTAAACATTAATTACACTACAGCGGTGACAAACGTGTTTCCACAAACTGTTAGGGCCTACATAAAGCTGTCCCAATAGCAGTCCCAACATCTTACCACTGCTACACCTGGCTGTCAGCGGAGCCTTGTCTGGCAATGGAACAGTTAATTCAGCCTAATGTACTGCCTTTAAAAAAACAGAGCTGATATGGCTGAACAAATGTGGTTTCTAATGACAATTCAGATCTACAAACTCTGGCATAAGGGGACGACAAGCGGATAAGAGGCCATCTGTAATTTCGATTAGGACATTAATGAGTGAGCTAGGATGGACGTTGTCAATATAACTATTTGTTTAGTGCTTTTAAAATGTACAGCGGCACAATTCAGAAAATGGTCTGTTCTTACAGTGTTCTCCCTGTACACCAAGTCAGAACCTTAGGATAAATAAAGGGGGCTTATACGCAGACAATGAAAGCTCTTACAAAATTCAATGATTACATTTCTCTGAAACAGGTTATAGGCTACATGTGCACCACCAAGTCAGAACAGTAGGAGAAATTAAGAGTGGTAAATAGACCAAATTATTAGAGCACATTACCAACACCTAAGCTCCTTATTTTCCAATGGCTGCCCAACCATCACAAAAAGCACTGAACTAGGCTGAAACACCTGAGTTTTGGAGTTGCCTCACCTGCCCTGAATGACTGGTCACCACTGGGCATTTCTGATGCTGATAAGTATTGGAGGGTCCCTTTTGTACTAACTAATGCAATACTGTTTCTCTTTTTATCTCACAGGGGTCCTTCTCAGTATCCAGAAGTTCTTTGATATAACTGACAGCACGTCTGGACTACTACAGACAGGTATATGATGATTCAAATTTACATTCATTTCACACCCTTTTCTGTTAATGTGTTTACAACCACATTATGCTGAGGGTGCAGACTACAGATACCCTCACATTACAAGAAGACAGGAAGAAAATAGATCACCGATTACTTCACTTCCTGTGCAATATGCATTGATACCATCTCAGATAATCTGTTTTACAGTGCCTTTAGAAACTATTTATACGACTCTCCACATGTTGTTGTGTTACAACTTGAATTTAAAATGGATTACATTGAGAATGTTTGGTTACTGGCCTACACAAAATACCCCATCATGTCAAAGTGTACATTTTCACAAATGAATTAAAAAATGAAATGTCTTGAGTCAACAAGTATTCCAACCCTTTGTTATGGCAAGCCTAAATAAGTTCTAGAGTAAAAATGTGCGTAACAACTCACATAATAAGTTGCATGGACTCAATAGTCCAAATTGGTGATGTGAAATACTTACTCACATGATATTTCACATGATCTTAGTATATATACACCTGTTCTGAAAGGCCCCAGAGTCTACAACACCACCAAGCAAGGGGCACCACCAAGCAAGCGTCACCATGAAGACCAAGGAGCTCTCCAAACAGGTCAGGGACAAAGTTGTGGAGAAGTACAGATCTGGGTTGGGTTATAAAAAAAATATCTGAAACTTTGAACATTAAATCCATTATTAAAAAATGGAAAGAATATGGCACCGCAACAAACCTGCAAAGAGAGGGCCGCCCACCAAAACTCACAGACCAGGCAAGGAGGGCATTAATCAGAGAGGTAAAAAAGAGACCAAAGATAACCCTGAAGGAGCTGCAAAGCTCCACAGCGGCGATTGGAGTATCTGTCCATAGGACAACCTTAAGCCATACACTCCACAGAGCTGGGCTTTACGGAAGAGTGGCCAGAAAAAAATTAACAAACACATTTGGTGTTTGCCAAAAGGCATGTGGGAGACTCCCCAAACATATAGAAGAAGGTACTCTGGTCAGATGAGACTAAAATTGATCTTATTGGCCATCAAGGAAAACTCTATGTCTGGCACAAACCCAACCCCTCACATCACCCCGGGAACACCATCCCCACAGTGAAGCATGGTGGTGGCAGCATCATGCTGTGGACATGTTTTTCATCAGCAGGGACTGGGAAACTGGTCAGAATTGAAGGAATGATGGATGGCGCTAAAAACGGAAATTATTGAGGGAAACCTGTTTTAGTCTTCCAGAGATTTGAGAATGGAATAGAGGTTCACTTTCCAGCAGAACAATGACCCTAAGAATACTACTAAAGCAACACTTGAGTGGTTTAAGGGGAAACACTTAAATGTCTTGGAATGGCCTAGTCAAAGCCCAGACCTCAATCCAATTGAGAATATGTGGTATGACTTAAAGATTGCTGGCATGTTGTGTAAATCAAATGATACAAACCCCCCAAAAATCTAATTTTAATTCCAGGTTGTAAAGCAACAAAATAGGAACAATTCCAAGGGGGTGAATACTTTCACAAGCCACTGTAAGTGTGCAATAATAGTGTTTAACATTATTTTTTTAACGACAAAAGTTCTGTACCCCACACATACAATTATCAAGCAATGAATTTCACACCCATATTTATCCACAAAGGCCAGGGAGGTTTTCCAATGCCTCGCAAAGTAGGGCACCTATTGGTAGATGGGTAAAACAAAAGAAAAGAAGCAGACATTGTATATCCCTTTTAAACATGAAGTTATTAATTACACTTTAGATGTTGTATCAATACACCCAGTCACTACAAAGATACAGGTGTCCTTCCTAACTCAGTTGCCAGAGAGAAAGGAAATCGCTCAGTGATTGAGACCAATGGTGACTTTAAAACAGTTACAGAGTTTAATGGCTGTGATGAGAGTAAACTGAGGATGGATCAACAACATTGTAGTTACTCCACAATACTAACCTAATTGACAGAGTGAAAAGAAGGAAGCCTGTGCAGAATAAAAATATTCCAAAAACACACATCCTATTTTCAAACAAGGCACTAAAGTAAAACTTAAAAAATATGGCAAAGCAATTCACTCTTAGTCCTGAATACAATGTGTTATGTTTGGGGCAAATCCAATACACAACTCATTACTGAGTACTACTCTCGCTATTTTCAAGCGTAGTTGTGGCTGCATCATGTTATGGGTATGCTTGTAATCGTTAAGGACTGGGGAGTTTTTCAGGATAAAAAATATACAGAATCCTAAAGGAAAACCTGGTTCAGTCTGCTTTCCACCAGACACTAGGAGATGAATTAATCTTTCAGCAGTACAAAAACCTAAAATATAAGGCAAAATCTACACTGGAGTTGCTTACCAAGAAGACCGTGAATATTCCTGAGTGGCCGAGTTACGGTTTTGACTTAAATCAACTTGAAAATATATGGAGAGACCTTAAAATGGCAATGATCATCCAATTGGAAATAGCTTGACGGGAAACAATCCAGAGTTGTGTTCGAATACTCACACTAACCGTATTACATTTGATGTAAATTGACTATGTAGTATGCTTATTGGTCATTGCGTGGATTTACAGTTGAAGTCGGAAGTTTGCATACACTTATGTTGGAGTCATTAAAACTAGTTTTTCAACCACTCCTTAAATTTCTTGTTAACAAATTATAGTTTTGGTAAGTCGGTTAGGACATCTACTTTGTGCATTACATAAGTAATTTTTCCAACAATTGTTTACAGACGGATTATTCCACTTAAAATTCACTGTATCACAATTCGAGTGGGTCAGAAGTTTACAAACACTAAGTTCACTATGCCTTTAAACAGCTTGGAAAATTCCAGAAAATGATGTCATGGCTTTAGAAGCTTCTGATAGGCTAATTGACATCATTTGAGTCAATTGGAAGTGTACCTGTGGATGTATTTCAAGGCCTACCTTCAAACTCAGTGCCTTTGCTTGACATCATGGGAAAATCAAAAGATATCAGCCAAGACCTCAGAAAAAAAATTCTAGACCTCCACAAGTCTTGTTCATCATTGGGAGCATTTTCCAAATGCCTGAAGGTACCATGTTCATCTACAGTCGTGGCCAAAAGTGTTGAGAATGACACAAATATTCATTTTCACAAAGTCTGCTGCCTCAGTGTCTTTAGATATTGTTGTCAGATGTTACTATGGAATATTGAAGTATAATTACAAGCATTTCATAAGTGTCAAAGGCTTTTATTGACAATTACATGAAGTGGATGCAAAGAGTCAATATTTGCAGTGTTGACCCTTCTTTTTCAAGACCTTTACAATCTGCCCTGGCATGCTGTCAATTCACTTCTGGGCCACATCCTGATGGCAGCCCATTCTTGCATAATCAATGCTTGGAGTTTGTCAGAATTATATATATTTTTTTGTCCACCTGCCTCTTGAGGACTGACCACAAGTTCTCAATGGGATTAAGGTCTGGGGAGTTTCCTGGCCATGGACTCAAAATATCAATGTTTTGTTCCCCGAGTCACTTAGTTATCACTTTTGCCTTATGGCAAGGGGCTCCATCATGCTGGAAAAGGCATTGTTCCTCACCAAACTGTTCCTGGATGGTTGGGAGAAGTTGCTCTCGGAGGATGTGTTGGTACCATTCTTTATGCATGGCTGTGTTCTTAGGCAAAATTGTGAGTGAGCCCACTCCCTTGGCTGAGAAGCAACCCCACACATGACAGGTCTCAGGATGCTTTACTGTTGGCATGACACAGGACTGATGGTGGCGCTCACCTTGTCTTCTCCGGACAAGCTTTTTTCCGAATGCCCCAAACAATTGGAAAGGGGATTCATCAGAGAAAATGACTTTACCCCAGTCTTCACCAGTCCAGTCCCTGTACCTTTTGCAGAATATCAGCTGGTCCTTTTGTGTTAGGGCTGAAATGCAGTGGATTTTTTTTTTTTTGGGGGGGGGATTCAGTTCATTTGCATGGCAAAGAGGGACTTTGCATTTCATTGCAATTCATCTGATCCCTCTTCATAACATTCTGGAGTATATGCAAATTGCCATCATACAAACTGAGGCAGCAGACTTTGTGAAAATTAATATTTGTGTCATCGTCAACTTTTGGCCACAGCTGTATACAAACAATGGTACGCAAGTATAAACACCATGGGACCACACAGCTGGCATACCGCTCAGGAAGGAGATGCGTTCTTTCTCCTAGAGATGAATGTACTTTGGTGCAAAAAATGCTAATCAATCTCAGAACAACAGCAAAGGACCTTATGAAGATGATGGAGAAAACAGGTACAAAAGCATCTATAGCCACAGTAAAACAAGTCCTATATCGACATAACCTGAAAGGCCGCTCAGCAAGGAAGAAGCCACTGCTCCAAAACCTCCATATAAAAGCCAGACTACGGTTTGCGTCTGCACATGGGGACAAAGATGGTACTTTTTGGAGAAATGTCCTCTGGTCTGATGAAACAAAAATAGATCTGTTTGGCCATAATGACCATCGTTATGTTTGGAGGAAAAAGGGGGAGGCTTGCAAGCCGAAGAACAACATCCCAACCGTGAAGCACGGGGGTGGCAGCATCATGTTGTGGGGGTGCTTTGCTGCAGGAGGGACTGGTGCACTTCACAAAATAGATGGAATCATCTAATTTAAAGGCAATGTTACCAAACACTAATTGAGTGTATGTAAACTTCTGACCCACTGGGAATGTGATGAAAGAAGTAAAAGCTGAAATAAATAATTCTCTCTACTATTATTCTGACATTTCACATTCTTAAAATAAAGTGGTGATCTTAACTGACCCAAGACAGGGAATTTTTACTAGGATTAAATGCCAACATTTGAAGTATACAAGCAGTGGACACTATTTCTGTGCTTTTAGGGCCCATAATGCACTTCTCCAAAAGATGGGCGTGGCTTCACACCTTTTTCAGATTTGAAGAAAATGGCGGAAAATATGCGTTCGAAGTCAGACGAGATTGGAAACAAATTCAATGCTTTAACTAATTATGACAAATGTTTAGAAAATGTTGCGCAATGTAATATAAAAAGTAATGACTTTCCAAATATGTTACTGTACGTTCCATGTTACGTTGGCTGACAGTTTGTTAGCTTTGCTAGCTTTATGAACTGCATAGTATATCATTACAGCTGTTGCTTGTATGGACCCTTATGTTAGCAAGCTACCTATATGCTAACTACCAAACGTTTATTAACTTGATTATCCGTGTCTTTCTTAGCATAGCGAAGTGGTATAGTCGTTGTGCTTTCTCAATGGACATTGTTATTGAAGTCATAAGATGTCTAGCTAGTAGTTTGTTATGTTAACACGCTAGCAAGAAGTTGCATAGCAACGGCATCAACTTCCGGTAGACCGGTGAAGTGCTATACTAATAGTATGTAGTATACAGTATGTTAGGATAGATATTTGAACACAGCTCAGGTGTTGGACATCTCTTATATACTTACCCAAAAAGACTCACAGCTGTAAAGGTGCTTCTACAAAGTATTAACTCAGGGGTGTGAATACTAATGTAAATGAGATATTTCTGTATTTAATTTTCAATAAATTACCAATAATGTCTAAAAACATGTTTTCACTTTATGGTGTATTATGTGTAGATGGGTGATAGAAACAAAATCTATTTAATCCATTTGGAATTCAGGCTGTAACACAACAAAATGTGGAATGAGTCAAGGGGTGTGAATATGTTCTGAAGGGTCTGTTCATGTGTGTTTTTTACCACATCTCCTAATCATGTCCATTTAGTTCTGGGTCTGTTGGTCCTGATTGTGTTTTCACATGTAACATATTGTCCAGCGTTCTTCACGGAGATCAAGTATTCTGCCGACATTCATACTTTCTCTACTCCGACTGAATCCTAATGACCATCTGCTCCTGTGGAGCAGCACGAGTGTCGGAAAACAGAGCACCTCTTACTCTAACACTGACTGGGCCATTTAATGAAGGCATTGTGGAGATGCACCACCGAGGTAGACTTAACCAATACAAGCTGATTTTAGGCAACAACATTAGACAATCTCAGAGACTCTTTTGTTTTCACCCCTAGGCTTTTCAGTCAGAAGCATAGTGCAGCAGTATTTGTCAAAAGTTTTAATGATGCTTTCCTGACTCTGGTGTATTGCATTATCAACATAAACATTTCCCTTGCATTGTGGCTGCAGTTATTGGAATAAAAAAAAACTGCAGTGTCATGATGGCAGGCATTTTGTTTTGAATGCCTTCACGAGGAGATAGTAGTGTGCTTTACTACCCACTCAGTTCCTCACTCCGACAAAATGAATCATCCAGTCTCATGATGTTGTATACTGTGAAACATTATTTTAATTTAAACATTTTTTTAGGGGGTAGATAAACTGTAATATTGCAGATTGTGGTTTCTATCAATGTAGTAGTTGGGATTATTTCCAATCCCCATATCTTTTTTTCTGTACATACAGTACCAGACAAAAGTTTGGACACATCTACTCATTCAAGGGTTTTTCTTTTTACTATTTTGTACATTGTAAAAATAATGGTGAAGACATAAACAACTATGACTTAACACATTGAATCATGTAGTAACCAAAAAAGTGTTAAATCAAACTATATTTAATGTTTGAGATTCGTCAAAGTAGCCACCCTTTGCCTTGATGACAGCTTTGCACACTCTTTGGCATTCTTTCAACCAGCTTCACCTGGAATACTTTTCCAACAGTCTTGAAGAAGTTCCCACATATGCTGAGCACTAGTTGGCTGCTTTTCCTTCACTCTGCGGTCCAACTCATCCCAAACCATCTCAATTGGGTTGAGGTCAGGCTATCATTGAGGCCAGGTCATCTGATGCAGCATTCCATCACTCTTCTTCTTGGTCAAATAGCCCTTACACAGCCTGGAGGGGTGTTGGATCATTGTCCTGTTGAAAAACCAATGATAGTCCCACAGCGCAAACCAGAATGGGTGGTATATCACTGCTGAATGTTGTGGTAGCCATGCTAGTTAAGTGTGCCTTGAATTCTAAATCAATTACAGACAGTGTCACCAGCAAAGCACCATCACACCTCCATGCTTCACGGTGGAAACCACACATGTGGAGATCATCTGTTCACCTACTCTGCATCTCACAGAGACACGGCGGTTGGAACCAAAAATCTCAAATTTGGACTCAGACCAAAGGTCAGATTTCTAATGGTCTAATGTCCATTGTTTGTGTTTCTTGGCCCAAGCAAGTCTCTTTTTCTTATTGGTGTCCTTTAGTAGTGGTTTCTTTGCAGCAGTTTGACCATGAAGGCCTGATTCACACAGTCTCCTCTGAACAGTTGATGTTGTTATTGTTATGTAACCTTTATTTTAATTAGGCATGTCAGTTTTAAGAACAAATTCTCATTTACAATGACTGCCTACCCCGGCCAAACCCGAAGGACGCTGGGCCAATTGTGCGCCACCCTATGGTACTCCCAATCACGAACGGTTGTGATACAGCCTGGAATCGAACCAGGGTTTGTAGTGATGTCTCTTGGAGTGAGATGTGGTGCCTTAGACCGCTGCGCCACTCAGGAATCCCCATGTTGAGATGTGTCTGTTACTTGAACTCTGTGAAGCATTTATTTGGGCTGCAATTTCTGAGGCTGGTAACTCTAAGGAACTTATCCTCTGCAGCAGAGGTAACTCTGGGTCTTCCTTTCCTGTGGCGGTCCTCATGAGAGACAGTTTCGTCGTAGCGCTTGATATTTTTTGCGACTGCACTTTCAAAGTTTTTGAGATGGTACGTATCGTCTTAAAGTAATGATGGACTGTCGTTTCTCTTTGCCTATTTGAGCAGTTCTTGCCATAATATGGACTTGGTATTTTACCAAATAGAGCTATCTTCTGTATACCACCCCTACCTTGTCACAACACAGCTGATTGGCTCAAACACATGAAGAAGGAAATAAATTCCACAAATTAATAAGGCACGCCTGTTAATTGAAATGCATTCCAGGTGATTACCTCATGAAGCTGGTTGACAGAATGCCAAGAGTGCACAAAGGGTGGCTACTTTGAAGAATCTCAAATATAAAACATGTTTTGACTTGTTTACCACTTTTTTGGTTACTACATGGTTCCATATGTGATATTTCATAGTTTTGATGTCTTCACTGTTATTCTACAATGTAGAAAATAGTTTAAAAAAAGAAAAACCCTTGAATGTGTAGGTGTGTCTAAACTTTTGACTAGTACTGTGTATTATATTTCCCCCTTAACCCTAATTTGAGTAAACTAATGGGCAACAATAAGGCTTCTACCTCCACCAATATTTAGGATTATTCCTGTGAGAAGTAGAAACCTGTCTGATGATATTGCAATCTGTAAACACACTTAAATTGTTAATGCGTTTACAGTTTTCATCTGCAGTTTCATTATTTTGGCTCCAATCTTTGGGTACCTTGGCGACCGCTACAACAGGAAGTTCATCATGATTGGCGGGCTGAGTGTGTGGGTGGTGATGACCCTGAGCAGCTCTTTTGTCACAGAATCGGTAAGTAAAACATTGGCCGTGTTCGAGAGCATCAAAATCGTGGTGTATAATGGGTAAATTGTGACTGAATGATATTCAAATAATATTTAGTTGTTATTTATGATGCAAGATGATTTGTAGATTAGTCAGACTCAACACACCTTTACATACACGTTAGCCAAAAACATTTAAATTCAGTTTTTAACAATTCCTGACATTTAATCCTAGTAAAGAAATCCCTGTATTAGGTCAGTTAGGATCACCACTTTATTTTAAGAATGTGAAATGTCAGAATAATAGTAGGTTTAAGTTTGAAGGTAGGCCTTGAAATACATCCACAGTTACACCTCCAATTGACTCAAATGATGTCCATTAGCCTATCAGAAGGTTCTAAAGCCATTACATCATTTTCTGGAATTTTCCAAGCTGTTTAAAGGCACAGTCAACTTAGTGTATGTAAACTTCTGACCCAGTGGAATTGTGATACAGTGAATTATAAGTGAAATAATCTGTCTGTAAACAACTGTTTACAAAAAAATTACTTGTGTCATGCACAAAGTAGATGTCCTAACCGACATGCCAAAACTATAGTTTGTTGACAAGAAATTTGTGGAGTGGTTGGTCTTTTAACTTCATGGCTTCACTGAGATGGGGCAATCATTCTCCCCTGGAATGGACTGGTAAAGTTTCAGTATTGTTGCATTGTCAGTATTTCTGGCTGCTGGTGCTGTTGAGAGCCCTGGTGGGGACAGGAGAGGCCAGCTACTCCACCATCGCCCCTACCATCATAGGAGACCTGTTCTCTGGAGCCAAGAGGACCGTCATGATCTCTGCCTTCTACATCTTCATCCCTGTTGGAAGGTCAGATTCCACACCGTAGTTTAGTAATCCTCATGGTGCCCTCAACACACGACTAATGGTATATAGTGCACTATTATTGCACCCTGTTCCTATTTAGTGCACTACTATAGCACCCTATTCCCTACATAGTGCACTACTATAGCACACTATTCCCTATATAGTGCACTACTATAGCACCCTATTCCCTATATAGTGCACTACTATAGCACACTATTCCCTATATAGTGCACTATTATAGCACCCTGTTCCTATTTAGTGCACTACTATAGCACCCTATTCCCTACATAGTGCACTACTATAGCACACTATTCCCTATATAGTGCACTACTATAGCACCTAGTGCACTACTATAGCACCCTATTCCCTATTTAGTGCACTACTATAGCACCCTATTCCTATTTAGTGCACTACTATTACACCCTATTCCCTATTTAGTGCACTACTATAGCACCCTATTCCGTATTTAGTGCACTACTATAGCACCCTATTCCTATTTAGTGCACTACTATTGCACCCTATTCCCTATTTAGTGCACTACTATAGCACCCTATTCCCTATTTAGTGCACTACTTTAGCACCCTATTCCTATTTAGTGCACTACTATTACACCCTATTCCCTATTTAGTGCACTACTATAGCACCCTATTCCCTATTTAGTGCACTACTATAGCACCCTATTCCTATTTAGTGCACTACTATAGCACCCTATTCCCTATTTAGTGCACTACTATAGCACCCAATTCCTATTTAGTGCACTACTATAGCACCCTATTCCCTATTTAGTGCACTACTATAGCACCCTATTCCTATTTAGTGCACTACTATAGCACCCTATTCCTATTTAGTGCACTACAATAGCACACTATTCCCTATATAGTGCCCTACTATAGCACCCTATTCCCTATATAGTGCACTACTATAGCACCCTATTCCCTATATAGTGCACTACTATAGCACCCTATTCCCTATATAGTGCCCTACTATAGCACCCTGTTCCTATTTAGTGCACTACTATAGCACCCTATTCCCTATTTAGTGCACTACTATAGCACCCTATTCCCTATTTAGTGCACTACTATCGCACCCTGTTCCTATTTAGTGCACTACTATAGCACCCTATTCCCTATTTAGTGCACTACTATAGCACCCTATTCCCTATTTAGTGTACTACTATAGCACCCTGTTCCTATTTAGTGCACTACTATAGCACCCTATTCCCTATTTAGTGCACTACTATAGCACCCTGTTCCTATTTAGTGCACTACTATAGCACCATGTTCCCTATTTAGTGCACTACTATAGCACCCTATTCCTATTTAGTGCACTACTATAGCACCCTATTCCTATTTAGTGCACTACTATAGCACCCTTTTCCTATTTAGTGCACTACTATAGCACCCTATTCCCTATTTAGTGCACTACTATATAACCCTATTCCTATTTAGTGCACTACTATAGCACCCTATTCCTATTTAGTGCACTACTATAGCACCCTATTCCTATTTAGTGCACTACTATTACACCCTATTCCCTATTTAGTGCACTACAACATTTGACCAGATCCACGTGGAATAGGGGAGCTTTCAGACTCGTATCTTGCTCTAGTGGTTTTGCAAAATAGCAGAAATCTCGTAATCAAGTCACAGGCAAGGGGAATCACACTGGAGAAAGCAAACAAACAAAGTCTAAAATCAGTCTCTCTGCAACCAAACAGAACATTGGGCACTAGCATTCCTTTTGGGCATTAGGCTAGTTCACATTCCAATGTCAATGTCCTCCTGTTTGTGTTTTTCAGTGGTCTGGGATACATAATAGGATCCTCTGTTGCCAATGCCACTGGAGACTGGCGTTGGGCCTTACGGGTAAGTCCCAGAAACACAACCTATTGTATTGAAATAAAGCAGCACACCTCCAGTTGTCATGTTGTGACACGCACGTCTTTATAACACACCTCTAATCCACACACCGTGGCACATTATTTTCTTAATATTTCATCAGGTGTGTATTCATTCCGAAAACCATTTACCGTGTAAGAACCAAACGGAATGAAACGGGGCGGGACCAACAAATACCTTCATTTGTCCAATATGAACTTTTGTTTGTGTTTTCCATTTGGAGAGAACGGTTTCTGTTGCGAAACGTTTTGTAACAGACAAAACTTTTTGCCACAGAATCAGCATAATGTTTAGACCCCTGATGTGTTCTTGCAGCTTCCTGTTCACAAGCAGGGTCTGTCATGAAATAATGTCATTTGAGATCGGACAGTAGTTGTTCTATCTGAAGAAGCAGATGAAATCATGTCATCCCTCCTTGAGTCCTGTTGCCTGGCGACAGAGCGCAAGAGCAGTAGACATTCTCTCCTGGTTTGATGACTCATATTTGTCTGCCGTTCTCACTGTCTGTCTGTTGGTCTGTCCATCTGTCTGTCTCAGCTCAATCCCATCCTGGGTTCCCTGGGTCTGTTCCTGCTGGCTGTGTTTTGCCCCAACCCCCCACGAGGGGCCTCTGACGGCCATGGAGGAAGTACCATAGAGCACACCTCTTACCTGGAGGACGTCAAGTATCTTCTGAAGAAGTGGGACAAAATGAGAACACATAATGCATCTTGTCTCCTTGATTGAATACTGTCTCCGACTCAGGTCCGGCAGTAGCCTTTTCGGGGCCTACCCACCTTGTGGGCAAAACATTTAGTGACCCCTCTCTTGGCGTTGGAGAGAGAAGATAGCAATTTTACAGCTACACTATATATACAAAAGTATGTGGACACCCCTTCAAATTAGTGGATTCAGCTATTTCAGCCACACCCGTTGCTGACAGGTGTATAAAATCGATCACACAGTCATGCAATCTTCATAGACAAATATTGGCAGCAGAATGGCCTTACCGAGGAGCTCAGTGACCGTCATAGGATGCCACCTTTCCAACAAGCCAGTTCGGAAAATTTCGGCCCTACTACAGCTGCCCTGGTCAACTGTAAGTGCTGTCATTGTGAAATGGAAATGTCTAGGAGAAACAACGGCTTAGCCATGAAGTGGTAGACCAAACAAGATCACAGAACGGGACCGCTGAAGCGCGTAGCGTGTAAAAATAGTCCGTCCTCGGTTGTAACACTCACTACCGAGTTCCAAACGGCCTCTGGATGCACCATCAACACAATAACTGTTTGTTGGGAGCTTCATTTAAATGGTTTGTATTTTTTATTTAACCATTATTTAACTAGGCAAGTCAGTTATAATATTCTTATTTACAATGACAGCCTAACCCGGCCAAACCCTAACCCTGATGACAATGGGCCAATTGTGGGTTTCCGTGGCCGAGCAGACACACACAAGCCTAAGATCACCATGCGCAATGCCAAGCTACGGCTGGAGTGATGGAAAGCTCGTAACAATTGGACTCTGGAGCAGAGGAAACGCGTTCGCTGGAGTGTTGAATCATGCTTTACCATCTGGCAGTCTGAAGGATGGATCTATGTTTGGCGGATGCCAAGAGAATGCTATTTGCCCGACTGCATAGTGACAACTGTAAAGTTCGGTGGAGGAGGAATAATGGTCTGGGGCTGTTTGTCATCGTTCGGGTTAAGCCCCTTAGTTCCAGTGAAGGGAAATCTTAATGCTGCAGCATACAATGACATTCTAAACAATTCTGTGCTTCCAACTTTGTGGCAACAATTTGGGCAAGGCCCTTTCCTGTTTCAGCATGACAGTTCACCTGTGCATAAAACGAGGTCCATACAGAAATGGTTTGTTGAGATTGGTGTGGAAGAACTTGACTGGCCTGCACAGAGCCCTGACCTCAACCCCACCAAACACCTTGGGGATGAATTGGAATGCCGACTGCAAGTCGGGCCTAAACGCCCAACATCAGTGCCCGACCTCACTAATGCTTTTGTGGCTGTATGGAATCAATTCTCTGCAAAAAGCCTTCCCAGAAGAGTGGAGGCTGTTATAGCAGCAAAGGGGGAACCAATTCCATATTAATGCCCATGATTTTGGAATGAGATGTTTGACAAGCAGGTGTCCATATACTTTTGGTCGTGTAGTGTATTTTCACATTTTGCAGTTTTAAGATTATTTCTGCAATTATACACATTTTGTCATGATTTATGCCATGTTAATATGATGAGAGGGACTAACAAAATCAATGGGGGCCCTCAGGAGGTCCGGAGCCTGCCTGCCCGGTCGGTAATTCAGCCAGGATTACTACCAGGTTTAGATAGCTGGCTAGACTAACTTACCTCGCAATCTAAAACATTTTAGCTGACATGGGCTAATTGAGTGACTGTCAGTGACTGACACAACAAGAGGAAAACTGCTGATGCAACAACCACATTTCAAAATTGCACCTTTGTCTAACTAAGTTAAGACCCCGACTGAGTTCCTTTAAACAAAAACAAAAAAGTGAGTGGGAGGCCCCTAGCTACAAGGGAAGGGTATATTACCGGTAACTTTCAAAGTTGACCAGTAAACTACCGGAATTTTGGAAACTTTCAGGATTTTATCGAATTTTTATAACATGTCAAATATATAAAATCATTTAAAAAAAAAAAAAAAAATAGAATGACAAAGCTGTGAAACATTTTCCAAAATATAACTCACCAATTTAGTGAATGCTGTTTGTTTAATATGTCTGTTTGTTTCTCCATGCAGTAAGAGTTTTGTGTGGTCATCACTGGGAGTTACTGCCATGGCTTTTCTGACTGGAGCTCTGGCCTTCTGGACACCCATCTTCCTGAGCCGAGCTCAGGTCGCTCAGGGCATCCAGCCACCCTGCAACACTGAACCCTGCGACACCTCCGACAGGTATGAACGAATAAATTAATGAGTGGATAGATTAATGAACAAATTAACGATAGCCTTTTTTTTGCCTTGAACTCTGACCTTTTTAGTCTCTTTGCTTGAATTGCTTAAAACAATAACACTTCAGTTACATGTTTCAACTGTCTAAAAAAATATCTTTCTGTCCAGTTACATCTTTGGGGTCGTGACGGTGGTGACGGGTATTTTGGGTGTTTCGTTGGGCAGCACCATCTCCAGGAAACTGAGGGACAGGGTGCCCAACGCAGACCCCCTCATCTGTGCTGTGGGCATGCTCAGCTCCGCCCCCTGCTTCTTTGCCGCTATCGTACTGGCGTCTACAAGCATCCCTGCCACTTATGTATGACATCAGCTCTTTAGCTTTTCCTGCTTGCTCTTTGGGGTTGCCAGGTTACTGTAAAAATCACTCTGTGACAAGTGCTGATGGACAAAATACTTCAGAAATGAATTTGATTGAGGTCCTGCTCTCACTAGGAGCTGCTAAAATGCTTTTGAACAAATGTTATGTTGACCAGATGTTGTTTTGGATACCTGTGAATGTCTCATTCTGCTCAGGTGTTCATCGGCATTGGGGAGACTCTATTGTCACTGAACTGGGCCGTTCTAGCTGATATCCTACTGGTGAGTCTGATTCACTGATATCTTTTGGCTCTTCAGATGGCAAATGGCATTAACCAAGCTGTTTCAGTGAGTTAGGCATATGTTTCTGTATACCTTTCCAACCCTGCATCTAAAGAATTGACTTGAGCAAGCTAGTTCTTGATTCTACTTATGTGACAAAGCTTGATATATATATATATATATATATATATATATATATATATTCCTTCTCTTCTCAGTATGTGGTGGTGCCAACCAGGAGAGCTACAGCTGAAGCTCTGCAAATCATGGTCTGTCATCTCCTAGGAGATGCCGGAAGCCCTTACCTGCTAGGATCTGTAAGACTGTCATTCATGGTTGAATCAAAACTCTTAGGCCTACAGTATGGTGTGTATGTCGCAGATTGACATTTATTGGGATGAGTCTTATCCTTGAGGCAGAACTGAGCGATTTTTGCTAGATGGGCCAGCTGCAAAGTCAAAATTGACTATATTGTAAGAAGTCATGAAAACAAAAATGAGCTTTTTGGTCTTAATTTAAGGTAAGGGTTAGTCAGTAGGGTTAGCAGTGTGGTTAGGGTTAGGTCTAAAATCAGATTTGATGACTTTGTGGTTATGCCAGCTAGTGACCACTCAGGAGGTTTGCCTCCAGAACAACATTCATGCCAAAAATGCTAACCTGCGTGCATGTACGTCAGTAACCAGTGACCATCAAGGTTGAGGTCAATTTCAATTTAAAAAATGTTCTCATTAAATTATCATTGATTTGAAAAAATTTGATATGGAATTGAGTCAGACCCCTGTGACTACTGCCTCTTTTCTTGCCCCTATCGGTCTGTAGATCTCAGACGCTCTGCGTACATACCAGCCTGACTCTCATACGTGGAGTTTCCGTAGTCTGGAGTACAGTTTCCTGCTGTGCCCTTTCGTAGGGGTCCTGGGTGGGCTCTTCTTCCTCATGACAGCCCTCTACATCACAAAGGACAGGAAGAACGCAGAGCTACTCACTGCAGGTACTATAGGGACGTATGGTTTCATATGGGTATATGGTTGATGTATGGCTACATATGGGTATATGGTTGATGTGTGTTCTGCTTGTATGTTTTTTGACTAAACATGCCAGAACTGTGAGGGTTAGGTTTGAGTTAGTCTCTTGTGATACGGTTAAATAAATGTTTTGTTAATGGCACGTGAGATTTGATTCTTGGCACCAAGGTTAGATTTGATACTATTTGGGTTTTTATAGGGGTGGCGGGGTGCCTAGTGGTTAGAGCGTTGGACTAGTAACCGGAAGGTTGCAAGTTCAAACCCCCGAGCTGACAAGGTACAAATCTGTCGTTCTGCCCCTGAACAGGCAGTTAACCCACTGTTCCTAGGCCGTGATTGACAATAAGAATTTGTTCTTAACTGACTTGCCTAGTTAAATAAAGGTAAAATAAAAAATATGCCATACATCCTACCTTTTGAATGTTCTGGAAGTATGATGCAAAGCCAAATAAGTGTGTGTACGTGTGCATTCTTGTGCACATGCGGGTTTGAGGCTGGCAGTGGACTAAGAGCTCTTGGAGTGTGTTTGTTCGTTGTGTTTGCTTGCGTTAGTGCCGAACAGAGTCATGACACATGATCGTGATGCTTACTCAAGGCCATGCCTGGACAGAGGCTCTCTTTGTCTCCTTCATAACTCTTCTGAACCATCCCAACACGCTTCCTCTCAGAAACTGCTCTTCCTCACAACCCAGATAGACAACACACACACAATCCGTACAGGTCCTTGATTAGGTTAAAAAGGAAACAGACTGTGAGAGGGCAAGGCTCCCTCCACAGACAAAGACAACATTGTGTTTTAAGTTTAGTATCTTGTAAGTGTAGTTTCTCAGATACCTCACAATCCCCTTCAGTCTGTGGGCCTGTGTTTATGAGTCGTGATAGAAGACCCACCACCTCAGGAGAGAGTTGGTTCCTTCCTTCCTGATAAGCTTTTCTGTAATCTCTCTCTCAGATTTCCGACCTGTATTACTCACAACAGTCATCTGCAAAGCAATTGTTTCACATGCATGATACCGTCTAGTAGTTGCCTTTGTGTTCCAGACAGAAAACTTTTTCATGTCTAATACTGTTTCCCTGGGTCTCTATCTTACTGCACCTCTCTCTGTGTGTTTCAGGGGTGTGTGATCCAGTAGATCCTCCTACTCGGTTTAGTGCCATGGCAGGCTCCACAGATTGCTGAGGTGAAACTGGGATCCTTGGAGGACACTCGGGCTAGAGGAAGATATGTTAGGTTAGATGTTGTTTGGTATGTGACCAAACTGAGAGTTGGGGTGATTGTCTGTAGTACCCCAGACCACTCTATATGAGAAAATAATGCAACTGGTAAAACGGATTCCAAAGCTGCACACTGATCCAAAGAAAATGAGTTGTGGTCCATCGTACACAGAACTGTTGTTAAATTATGTGCCTTTTATTGCAAAAAATGTACACCTATTTTATAATTAAGGTCTTTTTGTCTGACCACATCAATGTTTTTATCTCACACAACCTTAATTGGGGTGGCAGGTAGCCTAGTGCTTAGAGCGTTGGGACAGTAATTGAAATGTTGCTAGATCGAATCCCCGAGCTGACAAGGTAAAAATTGGTTGTTCTGCCACATGAACAAGGCAGTTAACTCACTGTTCACCGGTAGATCGTCATTTTAAGTAAAAATTTGTTCTTAACGGACTTGCCTAGCTAAATAAAGGTTACTTTTTTTTATATATAAAAAATAGTCCTTGTAGTGTCCTAAACCATACCTGACCCTGAACAACTGAATTTTCTGGGGAACAAACCAGCAACAATTGAAAAAAAATGAATCTGTCAACCCATCCATTTTGTTAGGACGTTCCAGATTGACCTCTCCCTCCCCAGGCCCAAGCGTCCCTCTTCCGCCCAGCAGCCAGCTGCTTCTTGCTAATGAGGACGGTAGGGGCTGTAGCAGGAGGTCCTGGGTTTAAGATGGAGGCTTCTCCACTCCACCTCACAGTGTGCAAGGGAATCCCCTGCCAATTCTCACTTTTTTTCTAGCTTGGTCAATCCACCTATTAAAATAACTGCAAAATGATTAGAATAATGACCATGTGGCAAGAAATGTGGAGTTTAGTTGCTGTTGAGTATATGTACATTGAACTAAAATATAAAAGCAACATGCAAAGATTGAAAAGATTTTACTAAGTTACTTATAAGGAAGTCGGTAAATTGAAATAAATTAATTAGGCAGTAATCTATGTATTTCACATGACTGGGAAGGGGTGCAGCCATGGGTGGGCCTTGGAGGGCATAGGCCCACCCACTTGGCAGCCAGGCCCACCCACTTGGTAGCCAGGCCCACCCACTTGGCAGCCAGGCCCACCTACTTGGCAGCCAGGTACAGCCAATCAGAATGAATTTTTCCCAACAAAAGGGATTTATTATTACAGACAGAAATATGCCATGTTTTCCCCAGCACAAGGTGCACCTGTGTAATGCTCATTCTGTTTAATCAGCTTCTTGGTATGCCACACCTGTCAGGTGGATGGATCATCTTGGCAAAGGAGAAATGCTCATTAACAGGGATAAAAAAAAAAATGTGTGCACACAATTTGAGAGAAATAAGCTTTTTGTGAGTATGGAAAATGTCTGGGATTTTATTTTTTTTCAGCTCATGAAACCAACACTTTGCATGTTGCAATTATATTTTTGTTAAGTGTAAATGTGTGTTTCTATCAAAGTAAAACATTTGGTTTGTTTAAAGTCTTGTCAAGCCTAGTGCTCTTTGAGCCTAACGTTGCACACTTTTTTCAGTCTAATCATATTCACTTGAAATGGCGATGTTTCATCAGGAAAATAATAAATGCAGTGATTCAGACATGGCTACAGAACAGTTCAGTGGAAATTGAGCAGGAATGAAATACATTACAATAATTTTTCTGAGAGTTTAACAGAGAAACATTTAAATATGCCTATGAATCTTGCAGGATGTGAATGTAGTCTACCATTAGGAAGGCTGCTTGTGTTCGAAGCAGAAATTAGGTACATGTGTAACGGATGTGAAACAGCTAGCCAGTTAGCGGTGGTGCGCGCTAAATAGCCTTTCAATCGGGACGTCACTTGCTCTGAGACCTTGAAGTAATAGTTCCCCTTGGCTTTTGTGGCGCGATGGGTAACGATGCTTCGTGTGTGACTGTTGTTGAAGTGTGCAGAGGGTCCCTGGTTCGCGCCCGGGTATGGGCGAAGGGTTTAAAGTTATACATGTATTGTCTGTCCTGACAGTACGCTGGCATTACTGGCTGTGTGGAGACTGAATGGGGTTTTAATATCCCTGTGTTCTGGGCTCTAGCTATTAATGAGCTCCCATCACTGACTAATAAGCGGAGCTGGTAAGAGGTCATCTCTACAAACATTCAAGATGCTGTTATCCCACCTGCTTTCCTCATAATGGTACTGTTCCTAAACAACCATAACCATGGATTAAAACGATAAAGTATTAAATGACGCCACCTGGTGCCCGAATAGCAATTTACAGTAGATCTCACAGGGGAAGAGCTGTCCACATAACAGTTGAAATCAGAAGTTTACATGCACCTTAGCCAAATATACATTTAAACTCAGATTTTCCACAATTCCTGACATTTAATCCTAGTAAAAATGCCCTGTCTTAGGTCAGTTAGGATCACCACTTTATTTTAAGAATGTGAAATGTCAAAAATAATGGTAGAGAGAATGATTTATTTCAGCTTTTCTTTCATCTCATTCCCAGTGGGTCAGAAGTTTACATACACTCAATTAGTATTTGGTAGCATTGCCTTTAAATTGTTTAACTTGGGTCAAATGTTTCAGGTAGCCTTCCACACGCTTCAAATCAAATCAAATCAAATTTTATTTGTCACATACACATGGTTAGCAGATGTTAATGCTAGTTAACATTAATGCAAGTGTAGCGAAATGCTTGTGCTTCTAGTTCCGACAATGCAGTAATAACCAACAAGTAATCTAACTAACAATTCCAAAACTACTGTCTTATACACAGTGTAAGGGGATAAAGAATATGTACATAAGGATATATGAATGAGTGATGGTACAGAGCAGCATAGGCAAGATACAGTAGATGGTATCGAGTACAGTATATACATATGAGATGAGTATGTAAACAAAGTGGCATAGTTAAAGTGGCTAGTGATACATGTATTACATAAGGATACAGTCGATGATATAGAGTACAGTATATACGTATGCATATGAGATGAATAATGTAGGGTAAGTAACATTATATAAGGTAGCATTGTTTAAAGTGGCTAGTGATATATTTACATCATTTCCCATCAATTCCCATTATTAAAGTGGCTGGAGTTGAGTCAGTGTCAGTGTGTTGGCAGCAGCCACTCAATGTTAGTGTTGGCTGTTTAACAGTCTGATGGCCTTGAGATAGAAGCTGTTTTTCAGTCTCTCGGTCCCAGCTTTGATGCACCTGTACTGACCTCGCCTTCTGGATGATAGCGGGGTGAACAGGCAGTGGCTCGGGTGGTTGATGTCCTTGATGATCTTTATGGCCTTCCTGTAACATCGGGTGGTGTAGGTGTCCTGGAGGGCAGGTAGTTTGCCCCGGTGATGCGTTGTGCAGACCTCACTACCCTCTGGAGAGCCTTACGGTTGAGGGCGGAGCAGTTGCCGTACCAGGCGGTGATACAGCCCGCCAGGATGCTCTCGATTGTGCATCTGTAGAAGTTTGTGAGTGCTTTTGGTGACAAGCCGAATTTCTTCAGCCTCCTGAGGTTGAAGAGGCGCTGCTGCGCCTTCTTCACGATGCTGTCTGTGTGAGTGGACCAATTCAGTTTGTCTGTGATGTGTATGCCGAGGAACTTAAACTTGCTACCCTCTCCACTACTGTTCCATCGATGTGGATAGGGGGGTGTTCCCTCTGCTGTTTCCTGAAGTCCACAATCATCTCCTTAGTTTTGTTGACGTTGAGTGTGAGGTTATTTTCCTGACACCACACTCCGAGGGCCCTCACCTCCTCCCTGTAGGCCGTCTCGTCGTTATTGGTAATCAAGCCTACCACTGTTGTGTCGTCCGCAAACTTGATGATTGAGTTGGAGGCGTGCGTGGCCACGCAGTCGTGGGTGAACAGGGAGTACAGGAGAGGGCTCAGAACGCACCCTTGTGGGGCCCCAGTGTTGAGGATCAGCGGGGAGGAGATGTTGTTGCCTACCCTCACCACCTGGGGGCGGCCCGTCAGGAAGTCCAGTACCCAGTTGCACAGGGCGGGGTCGAGACCCAGGGTCTCGAGCTTGATGACGAGCTTGGAGGGTACTATGGTGTTGAATGCCGAGCTGTAGTCGATGAACAGCATTCTCACATAGGTATTCCTCTTGTCCAGATGGGTTAGGGCAGTGTGCAGTGTGGTTGAGATTGCATCGTCTGTGAACCTATTTGGGCGGTAAGCAAATTGGAGTGGGTCTAGGGTGTCAAGTAGGGTGGAGGTGATATGGTCCTTGACTAGTCTCTCAAAGCACTTCATGATGACGGAAGTGAGTGCTACGGGGCGGTAGCCGTTTAGCTCAGTTACCTTAGCTTTCTTGGGAACAGGAACAATGGTGGCCCTCTTGAAGCATGTGGGAACAGCAGACTGGTATAGGGATTGATTGAATATGTCCGTAAACACACCGGCCAGCTGGTCTGCGCATGCTCTGAGGGCGCGGCTGGGGATGCCGTCTGGGCCTGCAGCCTTGCGAGGGTTAACACGTTCAAATGTCTTACTCACCTCGGCTGCAGTGAAGGAGAGACTGCATGTTTTCGTTGCAGGCCGTGTCAGTGGCACTGTATTGTCCTCAAAGCGGGCAAAAAGTTATTTAGTCTGCCTGGGAGCAAGACATCCTGGTCCGTGACTGGGCTGGATTTCTTCCTGTAGTCCGTGATTGACTGTAGACCCTGCCACATGCCTCTTGTGTCTGAGCCGTTGAATTGAGATTCTACTTTGTCTCTGTACTGACGCTTAGCTTGTTTGATAGCCTTGCGGAGGGAATAGCTGCACTGTTTGTATTCGGTCATGTTACCAGACACCTTGCCCTGATTAAAAGCAGTGGTTCACGCTTTCAGTTTCACACGAATGCTGCCATCAATCCACGGTTTCTGGTTAGGGAATGTTTTAATCGTTGCTATGGGAACGACATCTTCAACGCACGTTCTAATGAACTCGCACACCGAATCAGCGTATTCGTCAATATTGTTATCTGACGCAATACGAAACATCTCCCAGTCCACGTGATGGAAGCAGTCTTGGAGTGTGGAGTCAGCTTGGTCGGACCAGCGCTTCCCACAATAAGTTGGGTGAATTTTGTCCCATTCCTCCTGACAGAACTGGTGTAACTGAGTCAGGTTTGTAGGCCTCCTTGCCTGCACACGCTTTTTCAGTTCTGTCCACAAATTTTCTATAGGATTGAGGTCAGGGCTTTGTGATGGCCACTCCAATACCTTGACTTTGTTGTTGGTAAGCTATTTTGCCACAACTTTGGAAGTATGCTTGGGGTCATTGTCCATTTGGAAGAGCCATTTGCGAGCAAGATTTAACTTCCTGACTGATGTTTTGAGACGTTGCTTCAATATATCCACATAATTTTCCTCCCTCATGATGCTATCTATTTTGTGAAGTGCACCAGTCCCTCCTGCAGCAAAGCACCCCCACAACATGATGCTGCCACTGCCGTGCTTCACAGTTGGGATGGTGTTCTTCAGCTTGCAAGCTCCCCCTTTTTCCTCCAAACACAACGGTGGTCATTATGGCCAAACAGTTCTATTTTTGTTTCATCAGGCCAGAGGACATTTCTCCAAAAAGTACAATCTTTGTCCCCATGTGCAGTTGCAAACCGTAGTCTGACTTTTTTTATGGCAGTTTTGGAGCAGTGGCTTCTTCCTTGCTGAGTGGCCTTTCAGGTTATGTCGATATAGGACTCGTTTAACTGTGGATATAGATACTTTTGCACCTGTTTCCTCCAGCATCTTCACAGGGTTAATTGCTGTTGTTCTGGGATTGATTTGCACTTTTTGCACCAAAGTACTTTCATCTCTAGGAGACAGAACCCGTCTCCTTCCTGAGCAGTATGATGGCTGTGTGGTCCCATGTTGTTTATACTTGTGTAGTATTTTTTGTACAGATGAATGTGGTACCTTCATGTGTTTGGAAATTGCTCCCAAGGATAAAACAGACTTGTGGAGGTCTACAATGATGTTTCTTAGCTCTTGGCAGGTTGCTTTTGATTTTCCTGTGATGTCAAGCAAAGAGGCACTGAGTTCGAAGGTAGGCCTTGAAATACATCCACAGGTACACCTCCAATTGACTCGAATGATGTCAATTAGCCTATCAGAAGCTTCTAAAGCCATGACATCATTTTCTGGAATTTTCCAAGCTGTTTAAAGGCATAGTCAACTTAGTGTATGTAAACTTCTGACCCACTGGAATTGTGATACAGTGAATTATAAGTGAAATAATCTGTCTGTGAACAAGAAATTTGTTAATTGGTCGTAAAATGAGTTTTAATAATTCCAACCTAAGTGTATGTAACTTCCGACTTCAACTGTATGACACATCACACCTTGCTCAGTGGCAGATGCTTACAACACAGCATTGACATTATATATTCAAAGATTTATTTAACAAATAAACAAATTCAAACGTGTATTGTACGTCAACAGGGATAGGCTAAATCATGAATGTTAAACAAGCTACTAAATAGAGGAAAAAATGATCTAGTAGTTCATACAAGTAAATTAACTTTAAAAATGTATTTGATAATGTTACTTTGCTGTCTACAATGTTTAAATTTGCTGTTGTGGCAAAATCAATTTGATTTCATCCCAGCAGGAATGCATCGAACCAAAATATTCCTTCGGGGAAGCTCCCAAGCCATCAAGACCCACGCCTCACGCCATTGGCCGTTCGATAGCCACGCTTTCACCCGGCGTTCAAGGAGTAGCAGTCTGCCTGCCACAGTGCCACATCCAACCAGCCAATAGTACGATTATTTACTGGCAGATAGTAAGCTAAATGCCACCACGCTCCATGTAAATTTAGCAAGCTAGCTAGCGGATTAGATATGTTAACAAGTAAAATTGCTTGTTTTCAGATACAAAAATAGAGCTAAAGTTGCATCATTGGCATGGTGGTTTTGACCTGGGTCCACCCTATGTTCCCCCTCAGCCCTATGTTCCCCCTCAGCCCTATGTTCCCCCTCAGCCCAATGTTCCCCCTCAGCCCTATGTTCTCCCTCAGCCCTATGTTCCCCCTCAGCCCTATGTTCCCCCTCAGCCCTATGTTCCCCCTCAGCCCTATGTTTCCCCTCAGCCCTATGTGTCCCCTCCGCCCTATGTTCCCTCAATACCCACTGAACCAATTTCAATCAAAATTGGCTCAAATGCTTACTGCCCAAATAATTTGTTTTGTAATCAATGTTGGCCTTGTTTGGGGGCGGAGATCATTAGAATAATACCCAGTGTGCTTTGCAAGTGTTAATTTTCCCGTAAAAGTGTCTGCTAAATGGATAATGTTTCCACACTATAGTGTCATGGCACTTCTGATAACAATGCAGTACATTTGGGGTCATAGGGGGCATGGTTAGGGAGTAACAGATTTCATGTACCACCTCACATGTAACGGATTACAAAAAACAAACTGTAATCCATTAAATTACCAGCAAAAATATTGTAATCTGATTACAGATACTTTTGAAAAATTAGATCATTATTAAAAAGAACTACTTGTAATTTCAGAAAGGATGTTTGTGTAAAAAAAAAATTGGGCCACATTTCTGTTTTCACGACATTGAAAAGGCACATTGAAAAGGCACAAATTAGAGTTTTCCGCCTGAGCAAGTCTGACCACAAGTCAGAGACCACTCTGATGACACACTATGATGCGTTTGATGGATCGCTGGAAAGGAGCAGGAATAGGCTTTTATAGGCTACAGTCCAAACTATGTCTTCCAATAGTACGACTGCTGTCAACATCCAAAGATGATCCAATTTGAATAAAATCTTGGGGTAAGAATGATACAGTGGTGGAGCCGATGGGCGATACGGATTTCACTTATTATTGACATCTACATAACACGTTGATGTGAATCACACTGCTGCTCTCTCATGTAGCTATTTGCGCTTTATGGATTGTTGTGGATGGCTGTTCACAAATGTATGTTTATTTTAACTCAATAATGGTTTAATTAAATAAGTTTAAACTGCCTATCAATCATTGTTTTTGCGACTAGTGGACAAGACGGTGTAAAATGCGCTCTTGCAATAGCTGCATTGTGTGGATCCCAGCCTATAGAATAAAAGGTTGAGGAGTTTCTCCCTTCTAAACTCGTGCGTGGTATTGTGCTCATCATACTGTCAAAAACAAGTTTAATTTAAGAAGACAACGAGTTTGGCTTTTGTTGCTCAATCTAATTTGTGCTGATAAAAAATATATCCATAGGCCTAATGGACATGTGCAAACTGGCACACTTTTGATAGACTTAAACGGCTGCAAATTACCAAGATATTGAAAGTGTCACCGACAAAAATGTAAACAATAGGCCTGTAGCAAATTCAGCAGTAGGCATTTAGCACTCTCGGTAGTGCTCAAAGCATGCCGTTCTATGAGAGCAGCATTTATTTTTCAACTCGAAACAATCAGTCCTCCATGACAACAAAATCATAAACAACAGAGAAGGATAACTAGGAGGGGGAGTTGGAGACGGACACAAGCCTGGCTGGAGAAAGAGGGAATGAAGTATTTATCAATACTACAATGTAATTGTATTTATTTTTGTGACTTGCAAACCTGCTGTAAAATGAATAAGAGTTCTGGCCAAATTAGGAGATGAGGCCAAGTCATTATTATTCCTTGTTTGCCCATTATAGTTTAGGAGCCAATGGTGGTCATTGGAGAGAGCGGAGATGGCTCTATCCGAGGGATTGGGACGGGAGAACTGGGAGGGCATCAGACACTTCTCTGAAGTATGTGTGGTGCCTCCACTCATCTCACTTCGGTCTCTCTGTGGACCCACTCTCCCCAAGTAGAGCCCCACCAGCCACTATACTTTCATTTAATTCACAAGTTATTACAAACTGACCACAGTATTTAAGTGGCAGTCTTTCTCCAGTGTATTTACAATGACATAATCCACAGATTTGTGGTACATTAGTGCAGAAGTAGGAACTTAAAAGCCCTAAAAAGGCACATTGCCTCAAAGTACATAGAAGTACTTTATGTTTTGTGTGTGTTCTCTGTTAATAAATGTTTGCTCAGCCTACATGTTCCTACCTGTTCACATGTTTTATATATGTAATGTGTACAATAACTATTCATTAACTGAAAACTATGTTATTGGCAAAGAGATTTGGAACTCTTTCTTATTGGTCTATTAACTAATTTACCCAAAACTCCACCCCACCAAAACAGGCTGAAATTTCAGGCCATCTTTTCAAACAGCTCTTATACTACAAGGGCATTTTCATATTTTTTATTAATCGGAGACAACTCAAGCCATATGAATTTATAATCAACAATTCAGATTTATTTAAAATAGATAAACATCATTGTTATCAACCCCTTGTACAGCCGGCCCGCTCATTAGGCAGTCTCTCATTAGGCAGGATTAGGCGGTCTCTCATTAGGCAGGATTAGGCGGTCTCTCATTAGGCAGGATTAGGCGGTCTCTCATTAGGCAGGATTAGGCGGTCTCTCATTAGGCAGGATTAGGCTGTCTCTCATTAGGCAGGATTAGGCAGCCTCTCATTAGGCAGGATTAGGCGGCCTCTCATTAGAATTGGCCTTGATTATCACATTCACGGACATTGATTTTTGGTCCGACCAAATCCAAACCTATCATAGACGTCTATGTTTTGTTCAGATTTGGTGCGGTCTGGACCAGACAAACACAGACGTTTAATAAATTACATTACATTTAAATTACATTTTCAACTTTCATTCAGAACTGAAAATGTACCTGATATCATAGTCTGGAAAATACGTATGTTTCAATGTCTTTAACGCCTTTTCAACAACCGGAATAATACGATTTTTCAAATTTTCATTCAGAACCTAAATTGGACCTAATTTCAACATCTGGAAAATACGTATTTTAGACGTCTTTTCAACGTGATTTTGCTTAATGGGACTATTCTACTTTCTACCGGTAGCTAGCGAGCTACTTTGCTGCTTTGGATGCAGCAGGCAGACTACCGGCCGAGATCAGCCATGCTTCTTTTCTTCGCCCTCATGCAGGCTAAAATAGCGATATAAATCAACAGTCAATCCAGTAGGGTCTGGAAACTATAGTCAACTTCGATTGGTCAATCTCAACGGGATGTCGCGGAGTAAATTCAATAAAATAAATCAGTTCATTCAAATGTTGGTCCTTCATTGAAAATGAATATTTGTTTTGAATATTGTGTTTTATCGCCCCCAAAGTGTTATATGAATCTATTGTGAGTTTGTCCTTCGGATGCAGCGGTGGAAGCGTTGCTGAAAGCCCATTGGCTATCGGAAAGGTCAATGTTGTGGGTATTGAAGGTTTGGGAGCTTTTCCCGGAAGAAACATTTCGGTTCAACTTGCCAGGAGGAACATCTCGTGTGACTTGCGGTAAGTAGGTGGCACTTTTTTTTATTTTTTTTTTATTTTTGCAAAGAAGCCAATAGGAAAACACTTATCGTGATGACAACGTTTAGATACCCAATCTTAAATTACTTCTTACAGGAGCGCTCTCTTCCGGTAGTATAAAGATTGCCACGAGTTAGCTCGCCGAGTCGGAGAGTATCCATCTTGAAAAGCAGCCTCCGGCACCTTGCTCAATTTTTAAACGGTAAACGCCATTTGTATTTGTTTACCGCTCACGTATTGAGTTATGTGATTCAACGATTTATATCACCTGCCATTAAGCTAGCTAAATAATGTATTAGTTACCTTAACGTTAGCTATTGCTAATTAGATTTGTCAAGTCAGGCACCACTGGCAGGCCGCGAACACTAACAGAATAACCAACTAAGTTTAGCTAGATTAATTGCTAGCTAGACCTGTTTTAAGCTGTTTTTTTTTTTTGTTGTTGCTGGCGTTTGAATTGTTTCTGTACAATTTGCATGAATGCGTATGAAGTAAAACGTTGGCTCAAAGTGATTTGTGTTAGCAACAACACATGCTAACTAGCCAGAGAAGCCGGTTAGCTTTATGGCCTGCGTCAGAATGTGCACGAATGTCTACAACAAATGTCATGCATTTTTAGCTAACAGCCAGCTAACGTTTCCTTTATCTCCATGGGTAGGTGATCACTATGTCTGACGACGCTGAACAGCAATTAATGGAGACGTCCGAAAATGGAAACGAAGCAGAAGAGTTGAATGGAGCAGAAGAATCCACATTACAGGCCGAAACGGAGGAACAAGACAAACAGAGTTGTGAGGAAGAGGCTGCTGTGGAGGAAGTGGACGCCCAGAACGGAGCGGCAGAAGGGGGACAGATAAATGCAAGCAAAGGCGAGGATGACGCTGGGTAAGTTTATATATGGTTGTTTTACATAGTCGTATTATAATAACGTTAGCTGCAAACGTTTTATCTTTTGTTTAGTCTTGGCGCCATGCCCAGCCCATTTGGGGGGGGGGATGGGCTTCAACTGGCTAGCATTGTTACACTTATGCAATCGGTGTTTTAAGTTGCGGTGATACAACCGAAGTGTAAACTCCCAGTTTTATTGGCCTGTACAAGTTTGTAAGCCACAATGTGTGCCACCCCCCGAACTTCAATGAAATTTAAGTGCCTGCTCAGTTGTCAGTTCATGAGCTTTGTCCTCGGTCCTTACTGATCTGTGTTTCTCTGCAGCAAAATGTTTGTTGGTGGACTTAGCTGGGACACTAGCAAAAAAGACCTGAAAGACTACTTCTCCAAATTTGGAGAGGTGACAGATTGTACCATCAAGATGGACTCAAACACAGGAAGGTCACGCGGGTTTGGGTTCATCTTGTTCCAAACGGCAGCAAGTGTAGACAAGGTGTGTGTTCCATAGGAAAGGTGACATGATTTTGATATCTTACATTTGTGGAAGTTGGGCTTTGTAGACAATTTATTTTTATTTTTTTGGGCATCCTTGAAGGTTCTTGAGCAGAAAGAACACAGGCTAGATGGACGACAGATAGACCCAAAGAAGGCGATGGCAATGAAGAAGGAACCCGCCAAGAAGATCTTTGTTGGTGGTCTAAATCCAGAAGCCACAGAGGAGACCATCAGAGAATACTTTGGAACCTTTGGGGAGGTTTGTCACTGTCCTATCATTCTACGATGACCTCTGCATGACCCTCCTGTGTTTCAGTAGCTACGGATGTTATTGATGTGTTATTAATTTGTTTCTTTCTCAAACCTTTTTAGATTGAATCCATCGAACTCCCAGTGGACCCCAAATTCAAAAAAAGGAGGGGTTTTATCTTCATCACGTTCAAAGAAGAGTCCACTGTTAAAAAATGCCTTGAGAAAAAGTTCCACAATGTGTGTGGAACTAAAGTTACAGATGGAAAGGAAGGTCTTGTATGTATATTTCTTTATTTTTCTACTTACTGTTGGTGGAGATGTGCATGTTGGGTGCATCCTATGTCAATTTGGATAAGCATCCTATCTGTGTGTGAAATGCTAACTTGTGTCTAATTGCAACTTTATTTGTGTATAGTCTTCATTCCCTGCTGAAATGCTTTGGGGCATGGTCACTCACCTTGGCTTGAAATAATGTATCCTCACTAGGGCTGGGCGGTATACCATATTTTATGATATACCGGTATTGATGCATGGACCGGTTTGGGTTTTTACTTTACCTTCTGTACTGGTATTTGAATGTTTGGTTTGTTAAATGTCATAAGCCGTGGGTAACATTCATTTGCATAGTTTACTCGGCTACTTGAGTCATCTCTCTCTCTATGCTGCTTTCTACAGACCTAGCCCCGCCCCCTGTCACTCAAAGAACGCCTTGTTGTTCCTCAACCACGAGACACTTGCGTTCAGTCGCTCTGCATGATCAATGCAGCACATACAACAATGATGCTGTTTTCACTTTGCTTCTTAATCTAAATCCACTAGCGTTCTATAATGACACTATTAGTTTGTTTCTTACATCAGCAAACCGCTCGTTTGTCTTAGCAAGTTGCCCTAAATCTTGAGCCGCTAATAGCTATATGTTAGCTACATGAAGTAGCTAAGAGAACATGCAATGTATCTGACGCTTATAGGGTCCCCTAGGAAAAAGAATTAGAATAGTCGTTCCATTTCCACGATTGCAACAGTTATGCTCAACTTTTACTTTACTGCATTCCTAAAGAAAATACAGTACTTTTTACTCCAAACATTTTCCCTGACACCTAAAAGTACTCGTTACATTTTGAATGCTTAGCAGGACAGGGAAATGGTCCAATTCACACCCTTGTCAAAAGAACATCCCTACTGCCTCTGATCTGGAGGACTCACTAAACACACACACTGTGTTTCTAAATTATGTTTGAGTGTGCCCCTGGCTAGCCATATATTTTTTCTTAAATATATAAAAAAACCTAGAAGATGGTGCTCTCTGGTTTGCTTACTATAAGGAATTTGAAGTTATTTGTACTTTGATACTTAAGTACATTTTATCAAATACTTTTGATACTAAGTGTATTTAAAACCAAATTCTTTTACTCAAGTAGTATTTTTACTGGGTGACTTGCTTGAGTAACTTTCTATTAACACATCTTTACTTTTACTCAAGTATGACAATTGGTTACTTTTTCCAACACTGCAATTGAGTGCAGGAAATGATAAAAGTGCTGAAATTTGTTTTGTTTGCAGGTGAATTGTTTTATACTGTTCAATGAGAACGGAGAGACACATTGAAACCACTTAGAATATGTATTGCTACCCACTCGCTACTCCTAGAGCACCCTGGGATCGCTCGCTACTCCTAGAGCACCCTGGGATCGCTCGCTACTCCTAGAGCACCCTGGGATCGCTCGCTACTCCTAGAGCACCCTGGGATCGCTCGCTACTCCTAGAGCACCCTGGGATCGCTCGCTACTCCTAGAGCACCCTGGGATCGCTCGCTACTCCTAGAGCACCCTGGGATCGCTCGCTACTCCTAGAGCACCCTGGGATCGCTCGCTACTCCTAGAGCACCCTGGGATCGCTCGCTACTCCTAGAGCACCCTGGGATCGCTCGCTACTCCTAGAGCACCCTGGGATCGCTCGCTACTCCTGGAGCACCCTGGGATCGCTCGCTACTCCTGGAGCACCCTGGGATCGCTCGCTACTCCTGGAGCACCCTGGGATCGCTCGCTACTCCTGGAGCACCCTGGGATCGCTCGCTACTCCTGGAGCACCCTGGGATCGCTCGCTACTCCTGGAGCACCCTGGGATCGCTCGCTACTCCTGGAGCACCCTGGGATCGCTCGCTACTCCTGGAGCACCCTGGGATCGCTCGCTACTCCTGGAGCACCCTGGGATCGCTCGCTACTCCTGGAGCACCCTGGGATCACCCTGGAGCACCCTGGGATCGCTCGCTACTCCTGGAGCACCCTGGGATCGCTCGCTCACCCTGGGATCGCTCGCTACTCCTGGAGCACCCTGGGATCGCTCGCTACCCTGGAGCACCCTGGGATCGCTCGCTACTCCTGGAGCACCCTGGGATCGCTCTACTCCTGGAGCACCCTGGGATCGCTCGCTAAGAGCACCCTGGGATCACTACTCACTACCCATAAAGCACCCTGGGATCACTCACTACCCATAAAGCACCCTGGGATCACTCACTACTTCTAAAGCACCCTGGGATCACTCACTACTCCTAGAGCACCCTGGGATCACTACTCACTACCCATAAAGCACCCTGGGATCACTCACTACCCATAAAGCACCCTGGGATCACTCACTACTTCTAAAGCACCCTGGGATCGCTTGCTACTCCTAGAGCACCCTGGGATCACTACTCACTACCCATAAAGCACCCTGGGATCACTCGCTACTCATAAAGCACCCTGGGATCGCTCGCTACTCCTGGAGCAAATGTTGCGCTTTTATTATTCTAACTAAAAATACCATTAATTTTTAAAATACCGTGATATAATATTTTGGCCATATCTCCCAGCTCTAATCTCACCGACATTTTCATGTTGCATGCAAGAGTTTCAGACTTGTTTTCATGGTGGTAAATTATTTGACCGCTTCGTTTCATCAATTTGAACACATTTTTCTTAGTTGCATTTTAGAATTCAGATCTAAGTTTATTTTTTATTTTTATGAATTGTATTGACATTCAGTGTCTGACTGAGATGGGGGTCCAGTGTGAGCTCTAAGCTAAAATCAATGCTTCAACTTAAGATGTGACTTGTCTGAATAGCCCTAGCATGTTTGTACTCCATGCTGCGATCTCTTTGCAGCATCCTGTGTAAATAAACATCCTCGTTTGTCATCCCAGTGTGAGATCAAAATCGCCCAGCCCAAAGAGGTGTACCAGCAGCAGCAATTTGGAGGCCGTGGTGGCGCCAGCTATGGAGGAGGCCGGGGAGGCAGAGGCCGTGGTGGTGGTGGTGAGTATTAACTCAACTGACATTTTGTTATGAGTGACCAGGGCATAGAGAAGGTCTGTGTACAATGGGTTCTACCTGCAGGAAGACATTCTGGTCTAAGGCTGCGAGATGGGTGTGGTACTCTAGGCAGGGACGGCTCAGAGAAACTGGATTGCTAATTGGCATCTCTGGACTGAATATCTTTTTTTTTTTTTTTTTTAATTTTTTGTGAAACCAATTTTTAGTCTGACTTGGAACCACCTTTTTGTTTCCCTCAGGCCAAAACCAGTATGGCAACCAGGGTTATAATAACTACTGGAACCAGGGCTATGGCAGCCAGGGCTATGGCAGCCAGGGCTATGGCAACCAGGGCTATGGTTATGGTGGGCAGCAGGCCTATGGAAACTATGGCGCTTACGGCAACTATGACTACTCTGCTGGATACTACGGAGGTGGCTATGGAGGGGGCTACGACTACAGTGAGTATACAGACCTCTGGCAAGCGCCTACCTGATTTATGACTTGACTTTGCACAGAAGCACTCAGTCCTCTCTCTCTATTCCTGCAGACCAGGGCAATACAAGCTATGGGAAAACTCCAAGACGTGGAGGTCACCAGGGTAGCTACAAGCCATACTGATCTCATGTAGTGCAGGTATGCATTTTAGTGCCTTGTAACATTGTGGTCCTATATATATATAGCTGTTAGATTTGTGGCATTGATGCCAACAATTCCTTGCCACAATTTAGTCTGGCCCAGGGGGAAGGCTATTGTGGATTAGAATGAAATTATCCACTGTTCATCAATTGGATTTAGAAAGTTCTGTTGGGGACCGGAATCTTTGTTTAAAAGGACACAACCTCAAACCCTCAAATTTGCCCGCATAATCTGCATCAAAGATGCACCCCTACAACTACACTACTGGATCAATAAGGGTTGATGTTGCGGTGGACCATGTTCTAGAGCGGGAGATGGGAGACTATCTGCTTAAAGCTGCACAGCAAATTTAACAATGTCTGCCGTTTCCCTTAATGCTATGACCGATCTAACCAGCAGCATTGGCTTCCTAATCATCCCCTTCTTGCATGCTTGTTGCTCTAGCTGTTTGCTCTTTGATGCAGGGTGGTGGGGGTCGTGTCATAAGTGGTGTGGCAACAATTCCCTTTTTCTCCTCTCTTAAAGGACTCAAGTAATCCAGATTTGAGACTGGGGTGCGGCAGTGTGCAGGACTTCATTCTTTCCTTTGGGATGACAGACTTGAACTCCACTTGTACAGACCATCTGAGGAACTGGGGAAGCAAATGTCACTTTTCCACAGTTTTTTATTTTATCTTTTTTTTTTTTTTTTTTTCTCTCACATTTCCAGAGATGGAAGTAATTTTTACTGTACTTTTTGGTACCTTTGAATCTAATGTATTGTATGGTATTTTACATGGCGACTGGATTTACATGAGCATCGAAAGCTGTCGGAGCTTTTAAAATAAAGCAATTCTGAGTAATTTTTTCTGGTTTCTAGATTACTTTCTTTTCTGACTCCAAGTTGGCAACAGAACTTTCAACAAGGAATTCGGTGTAGGATTAGCGATCATGTTTAAAAAATAAAAAAAAAGGGATTTATCTGATTTTTTTTTTTTTTTCCATTTAAGATTTGTCTCTAGAGAATGTCTGCTTGTAAATGGAAGCAACCAATATATTTTGGATTCATTTTTAATTTTGACCTGTGTTAAGTGGCATTTACACCTAGTTTTATGCTTAAAATATTGCAGGGGGGGTTGCAGCCCCCTGGAATTACATTCCACCAGTGTCTTTGGCAAATTGTTAGAAATAAACATTTTTGTTTAATTTGTGTCCATCTCTGTTTTAGTGCGTAATTTATGGATACTGTCCTTAGTGTTAAGGTCATCAAATGGCACATTTACAATCCTCTTGTAAGCTATTTGTGCTTTTCCAACTGAGGTTGCTGACACGTTTTGGCATATTTAAGTTAATTCGTTTTTTTTTTTTTAACGTTATGCTTTCATTTTATGGCTGGGTTTACTTACACCGGCAGCCCAAGTTATTTTTGGCCAATTGGCGAAAGGTCTGCTCTTATCAGTCAAAACCAATGAAATATTTAAAATCATATTTGGGCTGCCTATGTAAATGAAGCTGTACGCATTGCAAAAAGAACACAACTTGCATGTAGGCGACGTGGACAGTGCTTTGCAATGGCAGACGGAAGTGTGTTAAAATTCGTTGAGTGTCTTGTCAGTTCTACAAAGGGACTTACCTCTAATCCTAAATTCCCACCTGTTAGTGTTCTGTTCTATGTGATTTAATTGCACAATTGGTATACCAGGTCTAAATCTGTCCCTGATTAGAAGGGAACAATGGAGAAAAAAAATGAAGTGGAACTAGGTGTTGGGGTCTATAGTTGAGACACAATCCAGTGACAAATTGCCTGTGAAGCGTCTCACTTATATTATACAGACTAGATCAATTGTAATTGGACATGGTGGCATTCTGTACATGTGTGTGTTCTGGAATGTTCACTTGAACTGCAACAGTAGGGTACTGAATGACCAGTTGAACAAGGTGGTGGGGAACATGGTTAGCATGGCCACTGCCCTTTTAAATGTTGTCTAATGATCTGTATTATGTTTTGCGTGAACCCCAGGAAGCGTAGCTGCAGCTAATGGGGATCCTAATACAAATACCAAAAAGGTCACTCATTGCTTCAAGCCACACCCAGCAAACGTACCCTGAAGTCTCTTCCAAAATAGTTTTGGGGGCAACTTGTCATTCAGTACTAACCGTTCTGCAACAGTTAGAGCGAACCAATGCACCTCATGTTCTTTCAGCCTGGTCCCAGATCTGTCTCCAATAGCCTGGTCTCAGATCTGTCTCCAATAGCCTGGTCCCAGATCTGTGTGCTTTTGTCTACTCCATTATCAAGCCTAACAAGTTGGCAAGAGAGCAGAAACTAACTGGCACCCAGGCTAGCCACTAATCAATGTTTCTTGAGCTACAGCTGCTATTCTGAGGTTCTGGGAAATGTGGAAGACTGCATCTGAAGAGATTAATATACTGGTTTTGATCTTTAGGCCTGTAGAAGAGATGAGTATACTGGTTTTGATCTTTAGGCCTGTAGAAGAGATGAGTATACTGGTTTTGATCTTTAGGCCTGTAGTGTACTTTAATTTGACTCATCCTGTTAACATGACAATGTAAGAAAAACAAACATATTTTTTTTCAATGTCATCTTTATTACTCTGACTAAGGTGGTGTTTACACTGGCAGCAACACAGATATTTTTTTCAGAGCTGATCTGATTGGTGAAAATAAGATTTGAATTTGGGCTGCCTGTGTAAACGTAGCCAGAAAGACATACAAAACAAATTGAGCCATTAAGTGTTTGGAAAAACTCCTGCTCCTCTGACTGTAACAGCCAATCCTTAATACCCTTCTAGAATTGGACATGTTGAGCACCAGTGTGATAGTCTAGGTCTTGTCATAGTGGAGGTTCCCAGCAGACGGGCTTGATAATGAAATTAAAGTAGCTTGTCTGAAACTCTTCTCTGGTCAATGCGATTGCTCTCGTTTCCTCTCTTCATCGATTGCTACAACAGAGAAACAAAGCAAAATGTTGAACCCTTTGCAATGAAGACAGTCGTCTCTGATATTCATGAATAATAAACATTCCATTTCCATTATTGAATGATATGGATGATCCATTATTGAATGATATGGATGATACAATGACTTCTCATTCTCGTTTAAGGCAAAATGGTTGAGTGAGATGGCTGAGACACCCTGACTCAGAAGGTCACTTTCACAGATTGCAGCTCTTGAGTTGAAGCACAAATGTTGACTCATCACCATTGTCACCATGTAAAATGTATGTAAATTAGGAGAACATCTCCCCCTGTTTGGGACAGGGTACAGTACAAGGTGTCTTTTACAAGGAACGATTTTGCTTAATCTGTAACATATTTGCATTTCCGTTGTCGAATCAACCTATTATATAGAATACCCCCTGAACACACACAGTTGCCCTTACATGGATGGGAGATAATGTCCCCTTTTTTTTGCCTGGTCATTTTGCTAGGGAGAGATGCCAGTATGAAGAGTGATCCGTCTAGCAGCCAATGGCACGCCTCACAGGGCTGAGCCCTGGCTCAAGTACATTCATCACACAGCTAGATTAACAAGATTCACTCACTTTCTTTGGTTGGCAATGGGTTCTTCACTCTGGTCTCTGTCTTCTTCAGCTTAGTCTTATCAAAGCTGGAGATTTCCCTCATGTTGGGTTTGTCAGACATGATGGCTGTAAGTGGAGAAAGAGAGCTGTAAATGAGACAGTAGTTAGTATCAATATGTTACTATCAGAATGGCTATGAGTATGGACACGCCTTAGAATGGAACATGACTCATGTCCTCAGAGTTTTAAGATTGCTACCGCTGTCTGTCTGTATGTGTATGTAGGTGGGGTGTGAAGGCCAGCTGCTTCTAAGAGGTTCATGGATGGGTGTTGGTCTCTCTGTCTGGCTGAGTGATCCCTCATGTCTGCTCCTCAGATCCTCTATGTACTATTGGGCTTGGTCTTTGTTCTCCCCTTTACCATCATTCTCTCTCTATCCCCCCTTCTACCATCCTCCATTCTGTCTATCCCCCCTTCTACCATCCTCCATTCTGTCTATCCCCCTTCTACCATCCTCCATTCTGTCTATCCCCCTTCTACCATCCTTCATTCTGTCTATCCCCCTTCTACCATCCTCCATTCTGTCTATCCCCCTTCTACCATCCTCCATTCTGTCTATCCCCCTTCTACCATCCTCCATTCTGTCTATCCCTCCTTCTACCATCCTCCATTCTGTCTATCCCCCTTCTACCATCCTTCATTCTGTCTATCCCTCCTTCTACACATCCTCCATTCTGTCTATCCCCCTTCTACCATCCTCCATTCTGTCTATCCCTCCTACACATCCTCCATTCTGTCTATCCCCCTTCTACCATCCTCCATTCTGTCTATCCCTCCTTCTACACATCCTCCATTCTGTCTATCCCTCCTTCTACACATCCTCCATTGTGTTTATCCCTCCTTCTACACATCCTCCATTCTGTCTATCCCCCTTCTACCATCCTCCATTCTGTCTATCCCTCCTTCTACCATCCTCCATTCTGTCTATCCCCCTTCTACCATCCTCCATTCTGTCTATCCCCCTTCTACCATCCTTCTCTCTCCATCCCCCTTCTACACATCCTCCATTCTGTCTATCCCCCTTCTACCATCCTCCATTCTGTCTATCCCCCTACCATCCTTCTCTCTCCATCCCCCTTCTACACATCCTCCATTCTGTCTATCCCCCCCTTCTACACATCCTCCATTCTGTCTATCCCCTCCTTCTACACCTCCTTCATTCTCTCTATTTTCCCCTTCTACCCCTTGCTGTGAATCCAGCCCTTCCTTTCTCCTCCTAGAGGTATCATGTTAGAGGTAATCAATCACCACCCAGGGAGAGAAAGTGTCTCGTTATAGTCCAGTCTATTAGTAATATCCCGTCCTAAAATGTCCTCAGTCTTGTTGGGTAAGGCTGTCTAATTGCCAGCCTGCTGTGATACTACAAGTAACTGACTTTATCGTCCAAGTAAATGGGTGGCATATGGACCGTGATAGATAATATGGCATACTGACACAGATTGTGCGCTCAACCAATCTGTTAAAAACGTCGGTTTCCCTGAAGACCACCCCACTGGGGGGGTGAATGACGGCATTCACTCATATCATATCACTGATATTAGGCTCATGGGCTAACTTTCCACATAGGCTAATAGATGTAGCCTATGTAATATGATATACATTTAATATATGTACAGATGTAATGAAGAGTGTGTCTTACCTTAGAGCAAGGTGTGCTGGTTCCAGAAGCTGCACGTGCCAGTGTCTATGTCCCTCTATCAGCGAGTCCAGAGCTGCGTCTGACACTGCATGTGTGTTTCAGAAGGGTGTGGGCAGGAAGAAAGGGAGGTGGCTATTGATCCGCCCATCTCATCCTCCTCCATACATCCTGACACAACATTAAATATTCATGCCACGTAGTAGGAGGTGCAGCAGCACTAGTTCCCAGAATAACACTGCTGATTCCACACTGATAGGAAAAACAGTGTGGTCTGAAATTATTGACACCCTTGACAAAGATAATGCCTATAAAATAAATTATTCAAATACTGGGGAAATTATATTATTTTATAGTAATAATTGCTCAGAGAAATGGATTTTGTTTAAACAAGTAATTGTTTTTCTCAAAAAGGTAGGGGTCAACATTATTGACACCTCTAAAGATTCTTATACAGTGCCTTGCGAAAGTATTCGGCCCCCTTGAACTTTGCGACCTTTTGCCACATTTCAGGCTTCAAACATAAAGATATAAAACTGTATTTTTTTGTGAAGAATCAACAACAAGTGGGACACAATCATGAAGTGGAACGACATTTATTGGATATTTCAAACTTTTTTAACAAATCAAAACTGAAAAATTGGGCGTGCAAAATTATTCAGCCCCTTTACTTTCAGTGCAGCAAACTCTCTCCAGAAGTTCAGTGAGGATCTCTGAATGATCCAATGTTTACCTAAATGACTAATGATGATCAATACAATCCACCTGTGTGTAATCAAGTCTCCGTATAAATGCACCTGCACTGTGATAGTCTCAGAGGTCCGTTAAAAGCGCAGAGAGTATCATGAAGAACAAGGAACACACCAGGCAGGTCCGAGATACTGTTGTGAAGAAGTTTAAAGCCGGATTTGGATACAAAAAGATTTCCCAAGCTTTAAACATCCCAAGGAGCACTGTGCAAGCGATAATACTGAAATGGAAGGAGTATCAGACCACTGCAAATCTACCAAGACCTGGCCGTCCCTCTAAACTTTCAGCTCATACAAGGAGAAGACTGATCAGAGATGCAGCCAAGATGCCCATGATCACTCTGGATGAACTGCAGAGATCTACAGGTGAGGTGGGAGACTCTGTCCATAGGACAACAATCAGTCGTATATTGCACAAATCTGGCCTTTATGGAAGAGTGGCAAGAAGAAAGTCATTTCTTAAAGATATCCATAAAAAGTGTCGTTTGAAGTTTGCCACAAGCCACCTGGGAGACACACCAAACATGTGGAAGAAGGCGCTCTGGTCAGATGAAACCAAAATTGAACTTTTTGGCAACAATGCAAAACGTTATGGTTGGCGTAAAAGCAACACAGCTCATCACCCTGAACACACCATCCCCACTGTCAAACATGGTGGTGGCAGCATCAGGGTTTGGGCCTGCTTTTCTTCAGCAGGGACAGGGAAGATGGTTAAAATTGATGGGAAGATGGATGGAGCCAAATACAGGACCATTCTGGAAGAAAACCTGATGGAGTCTGCAAAAGACCTGAGACTGGGACGGAGATTTGTCTTCCAACAAGACAATGATCCAAAACATAAAGCAAAATCTACAATGGAATGGTTCAAAAATAAACATATCCAGGTGTTAGAATGGCCAAGTCAAAGTCCAGACCTGAATCCAATCGAGAATCTGTGGAAAGAACTGAAAACTGCTGTTCACAAATGCTCTCCATCCAACCTCACTGAGCTCGAGCTGTTTTGCAAGGAGGAATGGGAAAGAATTTTAGTCTCTCGATGTGCAAAACTGATAGAGACATACCCCAAGCGACTTACAGCTGTAATCGCAGCAAAAGGTGGCGCTACAAAGTATTAACTTAAGGGGGCTGAATAATTTTGCACGCCCAATTTTTCAGTTTTTGATTTGTTAAAAAAGTTTGAAATATCCAATAAATGTCGTTCCACTTCATGATTGTGTCCCACTTGTTGTTGATTCTTCACAAAAAAATACAGTTTTATATCTTTATGTTTGAAGCCTGAAATGTGGCAAAAGGTCGCAAAGTTCAAGGGGGCCGAATACTTTCGCAAGGCACTGTAAATAAAGTAGTCGAAAGTTTAGTATTTAGTCCCATATTCCTAGCACGCAATGACTACATCAAGCTTGTGACTCTACAAACTTGTTGGGTGCATTTGCAGTTATTTTTTTGTTTGATATTATTTTGTGGCCAGTAAAAACGAGTGGTTATTAAATCATTTCTGGTGTCATTTCAGATGATCCTGAATGAACCGTGAATAATGATGAGTGGGAAAGTTACAGAGGGATAAAGGTTATTCTTCCAAGACATGCTTAACGTCCCCTGTTATTGGTAATGGTGAGATGTTAGCATGTCTCGAGGGTGGAATCTTTAGCACCTCATCATTATTCACCATTCATTCAGGATTGTCTGTAATCATGGTAGCATCCACATTCATGTAAAAGTGTTTAGAAATATATTATATTCTTATTTATAATAAAAGTGACTCCAAAATGTCACAATACATTATTTACCATTCATTTTTATTGGTCCATAAAATCATCTCAAACACAACCAAAACTAACAGCAAATGCATCCAACAAGTATGTAGAGTCACAAGATTAATGTAATCATTGCGTGCTCGGAATATGGGACCAAGTACTAAACTTTTAACCACTTTATTTCTAAGAATATTTAAAGAGTGTCAATTTTGACCCCTACCTTAATTTTTTTTTTTAAATACTTGTTAAACAAATCATATTCTCTAAGCAAATGTATTAATTATAAAATAATATCATTTCCCAATTTTTTTAACATACAATATAGCTCAGTATTTGAATGTATTTATTTCAAACAGTCATTATTGCTCATCTTTATAAAGGGTGTCAATCACTTCAGACCCCACTGTATATTAAACTGCATCATGACGAGGTTAAGAGAGGCAATTATGTCATGGATGAAAATCAGGATTTTGAATAGCCGTAGGGAGATTATGCAGATGAGTCAATGCCGATGTGAAGTAGCAACAGGGTTTCTTCAAAAGGGGCGGGGGAAGGGAGGGGGGTGGGGGTGTAGCGTAACCTGCCCAGAATGATAAAGATGAATTAGTTATGCCTGTTGAATTGCAGAGGCACTCTGACACTCCCCACCTGTTTATGCCTCTCCAGGACATCTCCGCCATTGTCATTATGTATCCGTTCATCTAATCTCTCCATTGCCTGAACACAACACTGGGGGTAGTTTTCACAGACATTTAGTTATAAGAGCCATAGAAATATACTGTGATAAATTCAGAAGACATATGCACAAACTGAGACCATGTAGACTCAGCGAGAGCTGAGATAGACAAATATCAGTGTTCAAGGATACATTCTCGCCGTTCCACGCCGACTGGATATGTCTGCTCAAGACAATAGAGGGGCCTACACTCTGCCTCCGTGCTCCACACATGGTTAGGGGCTCTGCCCATTGGACGTGTAACGGATGTGAAATAGCTAGCTAGTTAGCGGTGGTGCAGCGCTAAATAGCGTTTCAATCGGTGACGTCACTTGCTCTGAGACCTTTAAGTAAGTGGTTCCCCCTTTGCTTTGCAAGGGCTGCGGCTTTTGTGGAGCGATGGGTAACGGTGCTTCGAGGGGTGACTGTTGTTGATGTGTGCAGAGGGTCCCGGGTATGGGCGAGGGGATGGTCTAAAGTTATACTGTTACAGACACATGGTGATGATTCTTTGACTGCCAGCTGCATCCTTAGCCTGGGTGCCAGTCTGATTCTGCTCACTGGATAACTCCCTATGGAACTGTCATGTGTGATAATAATGGCGGAGTTGGCAAAAACACAATCAGATCTGGGACCAGGCTATAGGAGGAGACAACAGATCTGGGACCAGGCTATAGAAGGAGACAACAGATCTGAGACCAGGCTATAGTAGGAGACGACAGACAACGGTTGGGACACATCCAATCCCTGCTTTGAGGTGGCAGATGGCCATATGACAGAGACCTCTCAGTATCAATACAGTATTTAACAATAGTATGCATACATTAGATGCTGGAAAACTCTTGAATGGTCCACAAAATGTGTGGATAAAAGTTCCCATCATTGAAGGTAATGTTACTAACATGACTTTTTTGAATTGCACAGTTAGACCTCTAGTCAATATGAATATCCAAATATAACCTGAAGAAAGATACCTTTGTTGACCTTTGTTGTACCACAATTATATAATATTCTATTTGTTTCTACAAAATGCATAATAGGCCTATATAAAGCACTTATGATAGCTTGGTTCTTGTAACTAACTGAATTGTCCGTACTCGCCAAGATTATCACCGATAGCGTTTATGAAAGTTTCAAGTTTCATCTTCACCACTTGATGGAGACAGAGCACATGTCATATTACAAGGAGTAAAACCCTGCCTTGTGCACATAGCTTGTGTATCAGACTCACTCAACCCAGGTCTGTATGTCTGTTGTCTGTTCAGGCTAGCTGGGGGGTTTGTATCTGTCTGGTTATGTTCACACTTTGACTGTGTGTTTGGTTATATATTAGTATGTGAAGAATAACTCCACTGAAAATATTAATATAGTGCCTCAATACAAGCACTGGACAGCACAGCCTACATTCAATGCTGAAGGAATATGTCAATTAGTCAGGCTACTGGTTGTTTCTTGTTGACAACTATGGACTCAGTTTGAGAATAACCATGACATCTCATTGCTCTTTTGCTGCAGTGTTTCGCAACTCCAGTTCTCCAATACCCCCAACAGCCCAACTCCAGTCCTCCAGTACCCCCAACAGCCCAACTCTAGTCCTCCAGTACCCCAACAGCCCAACTCCAGTCCTCCAGTACCCCCAACAGCCCAACTCCAGTCCTCCAGTACCCCCAACAGCCCAACTCTAGTCCTCCAGTACCCCAACAGCCCAACTCCAGTTCTCCAATACCCCAACAGCCCAACTCCAGTCCTCCAGTACCCCCAACAGCCCAACTCTAGTCCTCCAGTACCCCAACAGCCCAACTCCAGTCCTCCAATACCCCCAACAGCCCAACTCCAGTCCTCCAGTACCCCCAACAGCCCAACTCTAGTCCTCCAGTACCCCAACAGCCCAACTCCAGTTCTCCAATACCCCCAACAGCCCAACTCCAGTCCTCCAGTACCCCCAACAGCCCAACTCTAGTCCTCCAGTACCCCAACAGCCCAACTCCAGTCCTCCAGTACCCCCAACAGCCCAACTCCAGTCCTCCAGTACCCCCAACAGCCCAACTCTAGTCCTCCAGTACCCCAACAGCCCAACTCCAGTTCTCCAATACCCCCAACAGCCCAACTCCAGTCCTCCAGTACCCCAACAGCCCAACTCTAGTCCTCCAGTACCCCAACAGCCCAACCCAGTCCTCCAATACCCCCAACAGCCCAACTCCAGTCCTCCAGTACCCCCAACAGCCCAACTCTAGTCCTCCAGTACCCCAACAGCCCAACTCCAGTCCTCCAATACCCCCAACAGCCCAACTCCAGTCCTCCAGTACCCCCAACAGTCCAACTCTAGTCCTCCAGTACCCCAACAGTCCAACTCCAGTCCTCCAGTACCCCCAACAGCCCATCTCCAGACCTCCAGTACCAGGGTTGGGCTGTTGGGGGTACTGGAGGACCAGGGTTGGGTTGTTGGGGGTACTGAAGGACCAGGGTTGGGTTGTTGGGGGTACTGAAGAACCAGGGTTGGGAACCACTGTTAGGTGAGTACAGGGTATAGTCTGGGCACACTGTCATACCCTAGGGCCCAGGTTTTCTAAAGTTATCTGATCAGATAGGATTAAATGTTAGAATGAGTATTTTCAAAACTGAAAAATTTGATTCTGATCCTCCCAATAGGGATTTGGTTTGGTAATCCAATCTGACCTTGAGGATTACATTTCATTTGTTCATTTTTGATGGTGAAAAACTGCATTATTTTGATGTCACTGGACTGTTGGATTCAGGGTGGATTTAGAAGCTTACTACAACCAATACATTTTAATGTAACTAAGGTAACGAGGTGTTACATTTTCTGAAAACTAAAGGTTCATTATGTTACATTTATAGGTAGCTGGTCAGTTGTTATATTGAGAAATGTCAAATGAATGCACGTACTTACTGATATGTAGGCTAAATAGTATTTTTTAAATGATTATTTAGGTACCTTTATTCATGTGTTTCACTCATCTCTGTTTGACAGTGTAGACGTAGTAGTGTCACGGATGTGAAATAGCTAGCTAGTCAGCCGTGGTGCAGCGCTAAATAGCGTTTCAATCGGTGACGTCACTTGCTCTGAGATCTTGAAGTAAAGTGGTTCCTTTTGTGGGGCGATGGGTAACGATGCTTCGTGGGTGACTGTTGTTGATGTGTGCAGAGGGTCCCTGGTTCGCGCCCGCGTATGGGCGAGTGGACGGTCTAAAGTTATACTGTTACAGTAGCACAAGATGTCCATTAGATGGAAATGTGTCGACCTGTTCAAAGCACTGAAAACAAGTGTTCTGTGCTCTTGATTTTGTTGTTTCTGGATCAAAATAATCCTATCCCATTATTTTCAGAGAAATCGCCTCAAAAACAGCCAGATTGATCAGATCCTGGATTGCAAAAATTAAAAAAAAAAAATGTGATTAAAGAATTAAACGTTTAAACAAAACAAAAAAATCTGGGCCCTGAATAAAGCGTTTTATCTCAAAATTTGTCATTTTTGTCAAGCAGTTTTCATCTTTGTCCACTAGGCGGCAGTGTAAGTCCTTTTTGGTCATGTTCTGCAATAACACACAGTGCCATCACAAAGTATTCATACACTTTGACGTTTCCACATTCTGTTGCATTACAGCCTGAATTCAAAATCGATTTAATACATTTTTCTCACCCATTTACACACAATACCCCATAATGAAAAAGTGAAAACATGTTATTGAAAATTAAATACACAAGTATTCACACACCTGAATCAATACTTGGTAGATGCACCTTTGGCAGCAATTACAGCTTTGAGCCGTTTTGGGGATGTCTGTATCAGCTTTGCACATCTGGATTTGGGGATTCTCTCCCACTCTTTCTTGCAGATTTTTTCAAGCTCTTGTTAATAAATGAGATGGGAAGTGGCAGTGAACAGAAATCTCCAAATCCTTCCGCAGATTTGTTATGGGATTCAAGTCTGGACTTTGGCTGGGCCACTCAAGGACTGTCACATTCTTGTTCTGAAGTCATTCCGGCGTTGCTTTGGCTGTATGCTTGGGGTCATTGTCCTGTTTCAATGTAAACATTCGACCCCAGTCCATTTTTGTCTCATCAGACCACAGAATCTGTTGCATTATGCTCTGTCTTTCACAAGCATGTTTGTCTCATCAGCAAACTCCAGGCGTGCTGTCAAGTGCCTCTTTTTCTCAGGAGTGGCATCCGTCTGGCCACTCTCCCATAAAGACCAGATTGGTGAAGAGCTGTAGAGACATCTGGTAGGTTCTCCCATCTCAACCAAGGAACTCATTGGGTTCTTGGTCACCTCCCTGACCAAGGTCCTTCCTGCCCGTTTGCTCAGTTTGGTCGGACGACCAGCTCTAGGCAGAGTCTGGGTTGTTCCATATTTTTTTTCTTCCATTTTCCCGATGATGGAGACTGTGCTATTGGAAACTGTCAACACTCTAGACTTGTTTTTATTTCCCAGATATATAGTAACTTCAAAATGTGTGTCCAAAGTTTAATCTCTACCTCTTGCTGTCTGCATCCCCTACTGTTTATATCAGTCAGGCTACCTGGTTGGCCCTGTTACCAGTGGAGGCTGCTGAGGGGAGGACGGCTCATAATAATGTCTGGAAACCAAGTGTTTGATATACTTGATACCATTCTGCTCCGTCTGTCCTCCCCAATTAAGGTGCCACCAACCTCCTGTGCCTGTTACCCCTCTTCAAATCATTCAGCACTGTCGAGAGGGATGATAACAGGGTGAGAGAGAGAGATCCTGCAAACCATTTTCCAGTCCCACTTCATCCTGAGTATCCTGTTAATGGGGGGGTTTGAGAGGACAGAACCTTTTGCAGTCAGAATAGCATTACAAATACCTCCTCTGCTCAGTCAGTCAGCAGAGAAACGTTGGTGTAGAGGTACACTTAGAGGGGATGATAACAGGGTGAAGACGAGTCATCCGGAAAAATAGTGCTTTTTCTTTTGTTTAGATATTACAGACCTTCTCATGACCACGACTGTCTGTTGTCTGTCTGTTGTCTGTCTGTTGTCTGTCTGTTGTCTGTTGTCTGTCTGTTGACTGTTGTCTGTCTGTTGACTGTTGTCTGTCTGTTGTCTGTCTGTTGACTGTTGTCTGTCTGTTGTCTGTCTGTTGACTGTTGTCTGTCTGTTGTCTGTGTCTGTTGTCTGTCTGTTGTCTGTCTGTTGTCTGTTGTCTGTCTGTTGTCTGTCTGTTGTCTGTCTGTCTGTCTGTTGTCTGTCTGTTGTCTGTCTGTTGTCTGTCTGTTGATGTCTGTCTGTCTGTTGTCTGTCTGTTGACTGTTGTCTGTCTGTTGTCTGTCTGTTGTCTGTCTGTTGTCTGTCTGTTGTCTGTTGTCTGTCTGTTGACTGTTGTCTGTCTGTTGACTGTTGTCTGTCTGTTGTCTGTCTGTTGACTGTTGTCTGTCTGTTGTCTGTCTGTTGACTGTTGTCTGTCTGTTGACTGTCTGTTGACTGTTGTCTGTCTGTTGTCTGACTGTTGTCTGTCTGTTGTCTGTCTGTTGTCTGTCTGTTGTCTGTCTGTTGTCTGATGTCTGTCTGTTGACTGTTGTCTATCTGTTGTCTGTTGTCTGTCTGTTGTCTGTCTGTTGACTGTTGTCTGTCTGTTGTCTGTCTGTTGACTGTTGTCTGTCTGTTGTCTGTTGTCTGTCTGTCTGTTGTCTGTCTGTTGACTGTTGTCTGTCTGTTGACTGTTGTCTCTGTTGTCTGTCTGTTGTCTGTTGTCTGTCTGTTGTCTGTTGTCTGTCTGTTGTCAGTTGTCTGTCTGTCTGTCTGTTGTCTGTCTGTTGTCTGTCTGTTGTCTGTCTGTTGTCTGTTGTCTGTTGTCTGTCTGTTGACTGTTGTCTGTCTGTCTGTCTGTCTGTTGTCTGTCTGTCTGTCTGTTGTCTGTCTGTTGTCTGTCTGTTGTCTGTTGTCTGTCTGTTGACTGTTGTCTGTCTGTTGTCTGTTGTCTGTCTGTTGTCTGTTGTCTGTCTGTTGTCTGTCTGTTGTCTGTTGTCTGTCTGTTGACTGTTGTCTGTCTGTTGACTGTTGTCTGTCTGTTGTCTGTCTGTTGACTGTTGTCTGTCTGTTGACTGTTGTCTGTCTGTTGTCTGTTGTCTGTCTGTTGACTGTTGTCTGTCTGTTGTCTGTTGTCTGTCTGTTGACTGTTGTCTGTCTGTTGTCTGTCTGTTGACTGTTGTCTGTCTGTTGACTGTTGTCTGTCTGTTGTCTGTTGTCTGTCTGTTGACTGTTGTCTGTCTGTTGTCTGTTGTCTGTCTGTTGACTGTTGTCTGTCTGTTGACTGTTGTCTGTCTGTTGTCTGTCTGTCTGTCTGTTGTCTGTCTGTTGTCTGTCTGTTGTCTGTTGTCTGTCTGTTGTCTGTCTGTTGTCTGTCTGTTGTCTGTCTGTTGTCTGTTGTCTGTTGTCTGTCTGTTGACTGTTGTCTGTCTGTTGTCTGTTGTCTGTCTGTTGCCTGTCTGTTGTCTGTTGTCTGTCTGTTGTCTGTCTGTTGTCTGTTGTCTGTCTGTCTGTCTGTTGTCTGTCTGTTGTCTGTTGTCTGTCTGTTGTCTGTTGTCTGTTCTGTCGTCTGTTGTCTGTCTGTTGTCTGTTGTCTGTCTGTTGTCTGTTGACTGTTGTCTGTTGACAGTTGTCTGTTGTCTGTCTGTTGTCTGTCTGTTGTTTGCTGTCTGTCTGTTGTCTGTTGACTGTTGACGGTTGTCTGTCTGTTGTCTGTCTGTTGTCTGTTGTCTGTCTGTTGTCTGTTGACTGTTGTCTGTTGTCTGTTGACTGTTGTCTGTGAGAATGGAGACAGAGCGGACATGATGAGGAATACAAACAGAATATTAGTATAGTACTGTACACACTGTGAGTGAGATTTGGTTGGGGGGGGGTGGAGAGTGGAGAGAAATGTTTACAGTTTTAAAGCTAATTTCCTGCCATTTTAGACATTTTGTCCTGACTCATGCCATGTTAATATGATATCTGTGTAAGAATGACTAACACAATCAATTGGGGGGCCACTCAGGGCCCCTGGGCCACATGTCCTGCATGCACCGTCAGTATTCAGCCATGATTACTACAAGTTTAGATAGCTGGCTAGACTAACTACCAATCAAAGACATTTTAGCTGGCATGACTAATTGAGTGACTGTCAGTGACTGACACAACAAGAGAGAAACTGCTGATGCACAACCACATGTTGAAATGGCACCTTACGTATTAATAATTGTGGTCTAGGGCCCCCTAGTGGCTGGGGCCCCTAAGCGACTGCTGATGTCTAATGCCAGGAACAGGCCCTGCTGTGACTCCCATGTGATTCTGTCACTGGTGAGTTGTTTCATCAAAATTGAGAAAAAAAGGAGAGTTGCAGGCTGGAATGGATGGAAATTGGGCAAATTCTCAACTTGGAGTGCCTGAAGTGCATGCAACTTTCTAGCTATGAAAATTACGCAACACACACACACACACAGATCCCTATTTACTTGTAAGGTTTGAACATAAAAGCCCAGAGGGTTTGTCCAATTGGTGCCCCCCCCTTTCTTACCCTCAATTTTTTTCTCTTGGGAGCACTTGACATGTCACAGCTGTGTCCAACAGAGTCCACTTCCCACACACCATCAGTCACCCTCTACCGCTGGATCCCAGCCCCCCACCCCCCACACACACCATCAGTCACCCTCTACCCCTGGATCCCAGCCCCCCACCCCCCACCCTCTCACACACACCATCAGTCACCCTCTACCCCTGGATCCCAGCCCCCACCCCCCACCCCTCACACACACCATCAGTCACCCTCTACCCCTGGATCCCAGCCCCCCACCCCCTCACACACACCATCAGTCACCCTCTACCCCTGGATCCCAGCCCCCACCCCCCCCCCCCTCACACACACCATCAGTCACCCTCTACCCCTGGATCCCAGCCCCCCACCCCCCACCCCCTCACACACACCATCAGTCACCCTCTACCCCTGGATCCCAGCCCCCCCCCCCCACCCCTCACACACCATCAGTCACCCTTTTCCCCTGTATCCCAGCCCCCACCCCCCACCCCCTCACACACACATCAGTCACCCTGGGCTACCCCTGGATCCCAGCCCCCCACCCCCCTACCCTCACACACACCATCAGTCACCTCTCTAACCCCTGGATCCCAGCCCCCCACCCCCCACCCTGACACACAAGACCATCAGTCACCCCCAATATAGAAGTTGCCCTGGTATCCCAGCCCCCCACCCCCTCACACACACCATCAGACCCTCTACCCCTGGATCCCAGCCCCCACCCCCCCCACCCTCTCACCACACCATCAGTCACCCTCACCCCTGGTCCCAGCCCCCCACCCCCAACCCACTCAACACACCATCAGTCACCCTTGACCCCTGGATCCCAGCCCCCCCACCCCCTCACACACCCATCAGTCACCCAGTTACCCCTGGATCCCAGCCCCCACCCCCCACCCCCACACACCCATCAGTCACCCACTACCCCTGGATCCCAGCCCCCCCACTGTACCCCCTCACACACACCATCAGTCACCCTCTACCCTGGATCCCAGCCCCCACCCCCCACCCTCTCACACACACATCTATTTCTATGGGCACAAGCGCTGTTCATGACACAAACTGTTCCCACCCCTCTAGTTGGCGGAGAGAACATTTTGCAGTTTTAAAGCAAATTTTCTTGTAATTCTATACATTTTGCCATGTCTAATGTGTATATTTGAGTGACTCTAACATTAGTACAAAATCTCTGGGCTACAAAAGGGAGGGAGGTTAGCTGACGTGGGCTAGTAGATCTGGACAGTTTCTGACACGTTATAAATATCTCTCTAAGGTCTGTAATGACTGACAGGACAAGAGGAACTGAGGATGTACTTCCCAATATAGAAGTTGCACCTTGTGTATTCTACTATTACAACTTTCAAGAGTAAGTTGAAATCCGGACTGACTTGAAAGCCGGACGGAGTCTGATGAACCTGATACCTGATACTGTCTCTCAACGAAACGGTTTGGTCTTTGACCATTTGAGGGTCAAGCGAGTTGAACAATAATCAAAGGTGTTTTGATGTTGTAGTAGCCCGTATCATTTGAAAAAATATCCCTATTGGTCCTTAAAACCAGTTTGTTGTTTGTCCCCATCTCACTGTTCTGCCCACTGTAGGGTCTGCCCACTGTAGGGTCTGCCCACTGTAGGGTCTGCCCACTGTAGGGTCTGCCCACTGTAGGGTCTGCCCACTGTAGGGTCTGCCCACTGTGAAGGCTGCCCACTGTAGGGTCTGCCCACTGTAGGGTCTGCCCACTGTATTGGCTCCCCACTGGGATTCTCCCCTCACTGCCCACCACCACCAATTACTGTTGACATGACAGGAGTCTATGGTTAGCTTATACCAATGCATGTCTTAGTCCCCTATCATCCCCAAGGAGCCAGTATAGTATCCACCCATGGAGATGCAGGAGAGAGAGAGAGCTGCTTGCCGGGAAGAAGCTGTTGTCATGGAAACAGTGTACCGATGGAAACACATGACAATGAGAGAGAGAGAGAGAGAGAGAGAGAGAGAGAGACAGACAGACAGACAGACAGACAGACAGACAGACAGACAGACAGACAGACAGACAGACAGACAGACAGACAGACAGACAGACAGACAGACAGACAGGGAGAGAGCAGACAGAGGTAGACAGACAGACAGAGGGAGACAGACAGACAGACAGAGAGACAGGGAGACAGCTGGAGACAGGTAGAGAGCAGACAGAGAGCTGAGACAGGGAGACAGGGAGACAGGGAGACAGGGAGACAGGGAGACAGGGAGACAGGGAGAGGAGACAGAGAGAGAGAGGAGATAGAGAGAGAGAGAGGAGACACAGAGAGAGAGAGCTGAGACACAGAGAGAGAGAGGAGACACAGAGAGAGAGAGAGAGACACAGAGAGAGAGGAGAGAGCATAGAGAGAGAGAGGGGGAGAGCTGAGAGAGAGAGGAGAGAGCTGAGAGAGAGGAAGCAGAGAGAGAGATGCTTATTTATTTTCCCTTGTGTAGCTTAACCATTTGTACATCGGAACACTGATATATGGATAGATATGAGAATAGATGGAGAGAGCTGATAGAGATGAGAGAGCTGATATATATAGAGAGCTGACAGAGAGGTAGAGAGCTGATAGAGATATATATTAGATATGATAGAGGTAGATAGCTGACAGAGAGGTAGATAGCTGATAGATATATATATGTGTAGAGAGCTGACATTTGTAATGTCTTTATTGTTTTGAAACTGCTGTATGTGTAATGTTTACTGTTCATTTTTATTGTTTATTTCACTTTTGTATATTATCTACCTCACTTGCTTTGGCAATGTTAACACATGTTTCCCATGCCAATAAAGCCCCTTGAATTGAATTGAATTGAATTGAATTGAGAGAGCTGAGAGAGATGGAGAGAGCTGAGAGAGAGGTAGAGAGCTGAGAGAGAGGGAGAGAGCTGAGATTGAGGTAGAGAGCTGAGAGTGGGAGCTGAGAGAGAGAGAGAGAGAGAGAGGGAGAGAGAGGGAGATGAGAGAGCAGTCAATGGGAGAGATCCATTTCTCGGGGCACATTACACACTGACCAGGTCTGGCCTCGCCTAGGTAGAGGCACTGAACGCTTAAGGGTCAGTACAGTACGGAAGAAGAGTCTCATTATGTGTGAAAGCACTTGTCATACACAACATAGCGGCTTGAGACGCAGCAATCACTCTATGGCAGGTACTTTAATGGACTAGAGGCAGGTGTAGATAGTTTAATGGACTAGAGGCAGGTGTAGATAGTTTAATGGACTAGAGGCAGGTGTAGACAGTTTAATGGACTAGAGACAGGTGTAGATACTTTAATGGACTAGAGACAGGTGTAGATACTTTAATGGACTAGAGACAGGTGTAGATAGTTTAATGGACTAGAGACAGGTGTAGATAGTTTAATGGACTAGAGACAGGTGTAGATAGTTTAATGGACTAGAGACAGGTGTAGATAGTTTAATGGACTAGAGACAGGTGTAGATAGTTTAATGGACTAGAGATAGGTGTAGATAGTTTAATGGACTAGAGACAGGTGTAGATAGTTTAATGGACTAGAGACAGGTGTAGATAGTTTAATGGACTAGAGACAGGTGTAGATAGTTTAATGGACTAGAGACAGGTGTAGATAGTTTAATGGACTAGAGACAGGTGTAGATAGTTTAATGGACTAGAGACAGGTGTAGATAGTTTAATGGACTAGAGACAGGTGTAGATAGTTTAATGGACTAGAGACAGGTGTAGATAGTTTAATGGACTAGCGGCAGAAGGGGCTAGAAAGGAGTGTGGTAGGGGCTGTGCCAGACATTTCATTCCTCTCCTGCTGAGCTCTCTCTGTAAGAAGGTGCACTCTCCCTTCCTGTTACATAAATTCTCCACGCTTGTGGAGGCGGCTTACATAAGCATTGGAGCTTAATTCTCCATCAAGACGTTCGTTCCTCGCTGGCCGACAATTCACATAGTCTCCCCCCCTCCCCCACGTTAAAGCCCCACTCTCTCGCTCTCTCCCTCTCTCCCACTCTCTCCCTCTCTCTCTCTCTCTGTCTCTCATTCTCTCGGTCTCACACTCAATTCAATTCAATGTAATGGCTTTATTGGCATGGGAAACATATGTTAACATTGACAAAGCAAGTGAAGGAGATAATTAACAAAAGTGAAATAAACAATCAAAATGAACAGTAAACAGACTCACAGAAGTTCCTAAAGAATCAAGACATTACAAATGTCATATTATGTGCAAATAGTTCAAGTACAAAAGGGGAAAAAAATCAACATAAATATGGGTTGTATTTACAATGGTGTTTGGTCTTCACTGGTTGACCTTTTCTCGTGGCAACAGGTCACACATCTTGCTGCTGTGATGGCACACTGTGGAATTTCACCCAGTAGATATGGGAGTTTATCAAAATTGGGTTTGCTTTCAATTTTTTTGTGGATCTGTGTAATCTGAGGGAAATATGTCTCTCTAAAATGGTCATACATTGGGCAGGAGGTTAGGAAGTGCAGGTCAGTTTCCACCTCATTTTGTGGGCAGTGAGCACATAGCCTGTCTTCTCTTGAGAGCCATGTCTGCCTACGGCGGCCTTTCTCAATAGCAAGGCTATGCTCACTGAGTCTGTACATAGTCAAAGCTGTACATAGTCAAAACTTTCCTTAAGTTTGGGTCAGTCACAGTGGTCAGGTATTCTGCCACTGTGTACTCTCTGTTTAGGGTCAGTCACAGTGGTCAGGTATTCTGCCACTGTGTTCTCTCTGTTTAGGGCCAAATAGCATTCTAGTTTGCTCTGTTTTTTTGTTATTTCTTTCCAATGTGCAAGTAATTATCTTTTTGTTTTCTCATGATTTGATTGGGTCTAATTGTGTTGCTGTCCTGGGGCTCTGTGGGGTGTGTTTGTGTTTGTGAACAGAGCCCCAGGACCAGCTTGCTTAGGGGACTCTTCTCCAGGTTCCTCTCTCTGTAGGTGATGGCTTTGTTATGGAAGGTTTGGGATCACTTCCTTTTAGGTGGTTGTAGAATTTAACGGCTCTTTTCTGGATTTTGATAATTGGAGGGAATTGACCTAATTCTGCAATGCATTATTTGGTGCTTCACATTGTACACGGAGGATATTTTTGCAGAATTCTGCATGCAGTGTGTCAATTCGTTTTTTCATCCGATTTTGTGAATTCTTGGTTGGTGAGCGGACTCCAGACCTCACAACCATAAAGGGTTCTATAACTGATTCAAGTATTTTTAGCCAGATCCTAACTGGTATGTAACTGGTATGTTGAATTTTATGTTCCATTTGATGCCATAGAAGTTCCTTCTTGCCTTGTCTCTCAGCTCGTTTCTCAGTTTTATGGAAGATTACCTGTGGCGCTTATGTCACGGCCGTTGGTGGAAGAAGGTGAGGACCAAAGCACAGAACGTGTTCATCATTTTAATGGTAAAGCTGAACAACAAGCAACAAAAAGAACAACCGAAACAGATCCGTCAGGTGCAAACCAAACTAAACAGAAAATAACTACCCACAAAACTCAGGTCGGAAAAGGCGACCTAAGTATGGTTCTCAATCAGAGACAACGATAGACAGCTGCCTCTGATTGAGAACCACACCCGGCCAAACAAGAAAAACAAAACATAGAAAATGAACATAGAATGCCCACCCTAGTCACACCCTGGCCTAACCAAAATAGAGAATAAAAGCCTCTCTATGGCCAGGGCGTGACAGCTGATGTTTAGGCCGAGCTATGTATGGGATTTGTATTTGTAGTAACTGGACCTTTTTTGGAACACCATTATTTTTGTCTTACTGAGACTTACTGGATGATGCTAACGAGTTTTAGTGTAGCCAGTTGGAATTTGTTGTCTGTATATTTGATCATTTCATTAAGGACACCACAGGCCTTTTTGGGTTGGAGGGTTTTTATTTTGTCCTGTAGTTCATTCAATGTAATTGGAGAATCCAGTGGTTTCTGGTCGTCTTTAAAAGTTTATTCTAAGATTTGTTTTTGATCATGTATATGTTTGTTCTGTTTGTTCTTTGTTATAGGATTGGAGAAGGGGAGAAGTGGTTTACCCCTAACATCTCCATTTTGGATAGACAACTCTTCGTGTTGTTGTTAGTTTTCCAATTTTCCAAAGTGTTTAGAGTCTATGGATTCTTCTTCTTCTCTCTCTCTCTCTCTCTCCTTCTTGTTCTCCCTCCCTCTACCTCTTCTTCTCCCTTTCCCTCATTGTCCTCTCTCTCTCTCTCTGTCTCTGTCTCTGTCTCTGTCTCTGTCTCTGTCTCTGTCTCTGTCTCTGTCTCTCTCTCTCTCTCTCTCTCTCTCTCTCTGTCTCTGTCTCTGTCTCTGTCTCTCTCTCCCTCTTGTTCACCCTCTCTCTGTCTCTCCCTCTCTCTCCCTCTTGTTCACCCTGTCTCTGTCTCTCTCTCTCCTTCTTGTTCTCCCTCTCTCTGTCTCTGTCTCTCCCTCTCTCCCTCTTGTTCTCCCTCCCTCTACCTCTTCTTCTCCCTTTCCCTCATTGTCCTCTCTCTCTCTCTCTCTCTGTCTCTCTCTCTCCCTCTTGTTCTCCCTCTCTCTGTCTCTGTCTCTCCCTCTCTCCCTCTTGTTCTCCCTCTCTCTGTCTCTCTCTCCCTCTCTCCCTCTTGTTCTCCCTCTCCCTGTCTCTGTCTCTCTCTCTCCCTCTTGTTCTCCCTCTCCTTGTCTCTCCCTCTCTCCCTCTTGTTCTCCCTCTATCTGTCTGTCTCTCCCTCTCTCTCTCTTGTTATCCCTCTCTCTGTCTCTGTCTCCCTCTCTCCCTCTTGTTCTCCCTCCCTCTACCTCTTCTTCTCCCTTTCCCTCATTGTCCTCTCTCTCTCCCTCTTGTTATCTCTCTCTCTCTCTCTCTCTCCCTCTTGTTCTCCCCCTCTTCTCCCCCTCTCTCTCTCTCTCTCTCTCTCTCTTGTTCTCCCTCTTGTTCTCCTCTCTCTCTCTCTCTCTCTCTCCCCCTCTTGTTCACCCTCTCTCTGTCTCTGTCTCTGTCTCTCCCTCTTGTTCTCCCTCTCTCTGTCTCTGTCTCTCCCTGTCTCTGTCTCTCTCTCCCTCTTGTTCTCCCTCTCCCTGTCTCTGTCTCTCTCTCTCTCTCCTCTTGTTCTCCCTCTCTCTGTCTCTGTCTCTCTCTCTCTTGTTCACCCTCTCTCTGTCTCTGTCTCTGTCTCTCCCTCTTGTTCTCCCTCTCTCTGTCCCTGTCTCTCCCTCTCCCCTGTCTCTGTCTCTCTCTCTCTCCCCTCTTGTTCTCCCTCTCCCTGTCTCTGTCTCTGTCTCTCCCTCTTGTTCTCCCTCTCTCTGTCTATCTCCCTCTCCCCTCTTGTTCTCCCTCTCTCCTCTGTCTCTCCCTCTTGTTCACCCTCTCTCTGTCTCTGTCTCTCCCTCTTGTTCTCCCTCTCCCTGTCTCTGTCTCTCTCTCTCTCCCTCTTGTTCTCCCTGTCTCTGTCTCTCTCCCTCTCCCCCTCTTGTTCTCCCTCTCTCTGTCTCTCCCTCTCTGTCTTCTCTATCTCTCTTTTGGTTAACATTGCTGGGGGGATTTTCCTGTCCTGGCTTGTGAGCCTTCATGTTCACACTGCTGTTGTAAAGTTCATCTCCATCACATCCTCCTACTGTATGAACACTTATTCCTAATGTTGATGAGAATATCCAGACAGCGATAATACGTCATGGCTGATTTAGTGAGTGACATTAATTATATTATATTATCTCTCCATCAGTGTAATTAATAAGACCTAAATCTCTGAGTGATGTTTCAAACACATTAGTGGCTGAACATTACACGCTGCAGAGCTGTAGATGGACCTTCTTCCCACATGAGCTGAGGAGAGTTACAACAAACACAGCACATGACAAAACAAACTCCAAGCAGATATTATTGACAAACATTTGTTTACTTTTCTCCTATCCCATCAGAGAAACTGAACTGAATTGGCCCAAGCCCAGTATTAACCTTTTGTAGAGGGTAAAGTGTTTGTCTATTTGGGAGGTCATGTTGAATCATGTGAAAAGTCAATCTGCATATGGTCAATGGGGAATAGTCTGTGAAAACTTAACTCCCCAGAGTCAATCTGTCTTATGCATGGTCAATGGGGAATAGTCTGTGAAAACTTAACTCCCCAGAGTCACTCTGTCTTATGCATGGTCAATGGGGAATAGTCTGTGAAAACTTAACTCCCCAGAGTCAATCTGTTTTATGCATGGTCAATGGGGAATAGTCTGTGAAAACTTAACTCCCCAGAGTCAATCTGTCTTATGCATGGTCAATGGGGAATAGTCTGTGAAAACTTAACTCCCCAGAGTCACATCTCCCCAGTCATCTTAAAGAACATGTCAAAAAGGGTCACCTAAATAGAGTCCTCTAAAAAAGAACTCCCAGAGTCACCTAAAAAGAACCTCCCCAGAGTCCATCTGTCTTAATGGTCAATGAACTAGTCACCTAAAAAACTCCCCAGAGTCACCTGACTTCCCAGAGGTCAATGGGGAATAGACCTCCCCATTCATCTAAAAAAGACCCCCAGAGTCAATCTGTTTTATGCATGGTCAATGGGGAATAGTCTGTGAAAACTTAACTCCCAGAGTCCATCTGTCTTATACATGGTCAATGGGGAAAATAGTCTGTCAAAACTTAACTCCCCAGAGTCAATCTAAAAATACCTGCCCATGTCACCTAAAAAATCCCAATCACCTAAAAAGACCTCCCCAGAGTCCTCTGTTTTAAGACATCCCAGTCACCTGGGGAATAGACATCCCAAAACCTATAAAAGACCTCCCAGTCACCTCAAAAGACTTATGCCTGGTCACCTGGAAAATAGTCACCTAAAAAACCTCCCCAGAATCACCTAAAAAATGCCAGTCACCTAAAAATACCTCCCAGTCACCTAAAAAAACTCCCCAGAGTCACCTAAAAGACATGGTCACCTAAAAATAGACCTCTCCAGAGTCACCTATAAAGACTCCCCAGAGTCACTTAAAAAGAACCTCCCCAGTCATCTAAAAAAGAACTCCCCAGTCACCTAAAAAAGAAGTCCCAGTCACCTAAAAAAGACCTCCCCAGAGTCACCTAAAAAAAACTCCCAGTCACCTAAAAAAGACCTCCCCAGAGTCACCTATAAAAGACCTCCCCAGAGTCACCTATAAAAGACCTCCCCAGAGTCACCTATAAAAGACCTCCCCAGAGTCACCTATAAAAGACCTCAACAGAGTCACCTAAAAAGACCTCCCCAGTCATCTAAAAAGACCTCCCCAGAGTCCTCTAAAAAAGACCTCCCCAGAGTCCTCTAAAAAAGACCTCCCCAGAGTCAATGTTTTGGAAAAGGGTTTCCTGGGTCCCTAAGGTGTGAGTCAGAGAGAGAGAGTTGACTTTGAGAGACAGAGTATACAAGGGTGACGGTGAGAGAGAAAAGTTTGTGAAACAGAAGTTAATGAATCAAAATCTGTATGGACCTTCACATAGCTCCCGAGGAGATGTACAGTAGCTGTCGGCACTCTATCTTACAGATCAGCTTCTTTCTGACCTATTTCACAGCAGCCGGAATCGCCATCAGCTGCTTGACGCAGCATCCACAGTACTCACTAACATCCTGGGGCAGGCAGATGATCTGAAGGGGAGCTGAGAGAGGGGAAATATTTATCCCGTAGTCTTCACTAGCCAACTATCTTCCATATCAAAGGAATCCACTGCTTTCCCCCTGAAACAGGAATGCACTGCTTTCCCCCCTGAAACAGGAATGCACTGCTTTCCCCCCTGAAACAGGAATGCACTGCTTTCCCCCCTGAAACAGGAATACACTGCTTTCCCCCTGAAACAGGAATACACTGCTTTCCCCCCTGAAACAGGAATGCACTGCTTTTCCCCTGAAACAGGAATGCACTGCTTTTCCCCCTGAAACAGGAATGCACTGCTTTCCCCCTTGAAACAGGAATGCACTGCTTTCCCCCTGAAACAGGAATGCACTGCTTTCCCCCTGAAACAAGAATTCACATACAGTAGTACAAACAGTCTAGTACCATATAGTACAGTATAGTATAATATAGTATAGTACAGTACAATGTAGTTCAGCACAGTACAGTCTAGTACAATACAGTACAGTCTAACACAGTACAGTATAGTACAGACTAAAAATGTTTAGTACAGCACAGTACAGTATAGTCTAGTACAGTCTAGTACTGTACAGTCTAATACTGTACATTATAGTTCAGTCTAGTACAGTCTAATAATGTCTAGTACAGTATAGTCTAATAAAGTATAGCACAGGCTAGAATAGCACAGTACATTCTAGTACAGTTTAGTACATTACAGTCTAATAATCTAGTAGTCTAGTACAGAACAGTCTAAAAGGTCTGGAATTCGAGTAAAGTGTACTCTAATAAAGTCTAGTACAATCTAGTACAGTACATTCTAGGACAGTCTAGTAGTCTAGTACAGTACAGTCTAATAAAGTATAGTACAGTACAGTCTAGTACAATACAGTACAGTTTAGTACAGTCTAGTAGTCTAGTACAGTACAGTCTAATAAAGTATAGTACAATACAGTCTAGTACAGTACAGTCTAGTACAATACAGTACAGTCTAGTCTAGTACAGTCTAGTACAATACAGTACAGTCTAGTACAGTGCAGTCAGTCTAGTACAGTCTAGTACAATACAGTACAGTCTAGTACAATACAGTCTAGTCTAGTACAGTCTAGTACAATACAGTACAGTCTAGTACAGTACAGTCTAGTCTAGTACAGTCTAGTACAATACAGTACAGTTTAGTACAATACAGTACAGTTTAGTACAATACAGTCTAGTACAGGGACCAGGCTACTACAACTCCTAGTACAGGGACCAGGCTACTACCACTACTAGTACAGGGACCAGGCTACTACCACTCCTAGTACAGGGACCAGGCTACTACCACTCCTAGTACAGGGACCAGGCTATTACCACTCCTAGTATAGGGACCAGGCTACTACCACTCCTAGTACAGGGACCAGGCTACTACTACTCCTAGTACAGGGACCGAGATACTACCACTCCTGGTACAGAAACCAGGCTACTACTACTCCTAGTACAGGGACCGAGATACTACCACTCCTGGTACAGAAACCAGGCTACTACCACTCCTGGTACAGGGGACCAGGTACTTTATATGATAACCTGCAGCAAAACAGTTTTTTGGCCGCAGAGTGAGTAGGTTCATGTTTCTTTGGCTGTTGGCTACAAAAACAGTGAGCAGTATTGCTGATGTGAGTTTACACAGCAAGACCAGCTCCTACCAGAGAAGAAGCATCTGACTGACTTGGGGGTGAGGAAAGAGGAAGCTGCGTTTCCAGGAGGGTTGCTCCCTCTCCAGATGACTGGGGAGGGAGGTGATGTAGTGCTGACACCAACTGGGAGGTAAAGAGCTTATCTGCCGGGGAGCAGGCTGGACCCAGGAGATTGCAGCATAAGTGCCTCCATGGTATCCCTGGGCTTTGTCACAGGTGGAAATCAATGATTTATTCTAGCCAAGCTGGTCTGCTTGGAGTAAAACACTTGACTTTAGAGTTGCTCTTTAAGTGCCAAGATTTCTCAAGAAAGTGTGATATTTTGGTTCAAATCTGAATTGTATGAGATGCAGTGTGACAATTGGGGATTTACACAAAATAGCTAAGTATCTCAGGGGTGCAGTGCACTGTAGAGAAGTCTTTGCAGGAATACATTAGCTGGAACTAACTATTTTGTTTTTGGTAGGATACTTTTTAATGGGTGCCATCTGCTTACATGGATACAGAGCATGCAAATTGCAGTCATTCCTCAAATAATGCTATTGTGTTCTAGCTATTAAATTATATTTAACCTTCGGATAACGTTTGGGGCACAGACTCCCTCTCTCTCTCTCTCTTACTGTGTTCCAACTCTGTCTACTTGCCCAGGGTCATGGAATCTCTCATTGATTTTATGGAATATCCCCTCTGAGTGTTTCTCAGAGGAATATTCATGTTCCTGCTACACTCACAACATCACGCTGTGCCACAGAATTATATTGCCAATCAGTGTTGTGAGAAGACGACCAATTTTCTTGGAGACTATGGCAATACATATAGGCGTCCTGCACAGAAAGCCTATCATCTGCTGTTCCAGCTGAGCCCCCTCCAGAAAAAGCCCCCTCACTGCCCGAATATTGGCGTGCATAAAGAGAGAGGCTGTGTACAGCAGCCATGATGGAATATAGGATGCTCTCTGTGCAGTGTAATGATGAGGGTTTCTATGGAACAATTTAAAGACAGCAGCTGGGTTTCGATCCAATTGGTGACAGATTTTAATGCGAAAATTCTAGAATCAGCATAAATAAAATATGCACATTTTCCCTTCAGTGATACACTACAGTGCATTCAGACCCTTTGCCTTTTACCATATTTTGTTACATTACAGCCTGATTGTTATTTTTTTATTTAGTCAATTATTTTTACCCCTTTTTCTCCCCAATTTTGTGATATCCAAATGCGATCCAATTACGATCTTGTCTCCTCGCTGTAACTCCCCAACCGGCTCGGGAGATGCGTTGGTTGAGTCATTCTTCCTCTGAAACATCACCTGCCAAGCCGCGCTTCTTAACACTCATTAGTGCACACAAGAAGTGTGTAAAACATTAGTGCACACAAGAAGATTGCCAAGACCCTGAAACTGAGCTGCAGCACGATAGACCAAGACCATACAGCGGTTTAACTGGACAGGTTCCACTCAGAACAGGCCTCACCTTGGTCGACCAAAGAAGTTGAGTGCACGTGCTCAGCGTCATATCCAGAGGTTGTCTTTGGGAAATAGACGTATGAGTGCTGCCAGCATTGCTGCAGAGGTTGAAGGGGTGGGGGGTCAGCCTGTCAGTGCTCAGACCATACGCCGTACACTGCATCAAATTGGTCTGCATGGCTGTCGTCCCAGAAGGAAGACTCTTCTAAAGATGATGCACAAGAAAGCCCGCAAACAGATTGCTGAATACAAGCAGACTAAGGACATGGATTACTGGAACAATGTCCTGTGGTCTGATGAGACCAAGATAAACATATTTGGTTCAGATGGTGTCAAGCGTGTGTGACGGCAACCAGGTGAGGAGTACAAAGACAAGTGTGTCTTGCCTACAGTCAAGCATGGTGGTGGGCGTGTCATGGTCTGGGGCTGCATGAGTGCTGCCGGCACTGGGGAGCTACAGTTCATTGAGGGAACCATGAATGCCAACATGTACTGTGACATACTGAAGCAGAGCATGATCCCCCTCCCTTCGGAGACTGGGCCGCAGGGCAGTATTCCAATATGATAACGACCCCAAATACACCTCCAAGACAACCACTGCCTTGCTAAAGAAGCTGAGGGTAAAGGTGATGGACTGGCCAAGCATGTCTCCAGACCTAAACCCTATTGAGCATCTGTGGGGCATCCTCAAATGGAAATTTACACTGTTATACAAGCTGTACACTCACTACTTTACATTGTAGCAAAGTGTCATTTCTTCAGTGTTGTCACATGAAAAGATATACTCAAATATTTACAAAAATGTGAGGGGTGCACTCACTTTTGTGATATACTGTATATACAAATGTGTATACACCCCTTCAAATTTGTGGATTTGGTGATTTCAGCCACACCCGTTGCTGACAGGTCTATAAAATTGAGCACACAGCCATGCAATCTCCATAGACAAACATCGGCAGTAGAATGGCCTTCCTGAAGAGCTCGGGAACTTTCAAGATGGTGCTGTCATAGGATGCCACCTTTCCAACAAGTCAGTTCATCACTTTTCTGCCCAGCTAGAGCTGCCCAGGTCAACTCTAAGTGCTGAATTTGTGAAGTGGAAATGTCTAGGAGCAATAACAGCTCAGCCAAAAGTGGTAGGCCACAACAGCTCACAGAACGGGACAGCCAAGTGCTGAAGCACGTAGCGTGTAAAAATCGTCTTTCCTCGGTTGCAACACTCACTACAGAGTTCCAAATGCCCCTGGAAGCAAAGTCAGCACTTTGGGAGCTTCAGGAACTGGGTTTCCATGGTCGAGCAGCCGCACACAAGTCTAAGATCACCATGTGCAATAGCAAGCATCGGCTGGAGTGGTGTAAAGCTCGCCGCCATTGGACTCTGTGCAGTGGAAACGCATTCTCTGGAGTGATGAATCACTCTTCACCATCTGCAGTTCGACGGACAAATCTGGGTTTGGTGGATTCCAGGAGAACGCTACCTGCCCCAATGCATGGAGTTTGATGGAGGAGGAATGATGGTCTGGGGTTGTATTTCATGGTTTGGTCTAGTCCCCAGTGAAGGGAAATCTTAATGCTACAGCATACAATGACATTCTAGACAATTCTGTGCTTGCAAATTTGTGGCAACAGTTTGGGCAAGGCCCTTTCCTGTTTCAGCATGACAATGCCCCCCGTGCACAAAGCGAGGTCGGGTGTAGAAGAACTTGACTGGCCTGCACAGAGCCCTGACCTCAACCTCATCTAACACCTTTGGGATGAATTGGGAAACCTGACTGCGTGCCAGGCCTAATCGCCCAACATCAGTGCCTGACGTCACTAATGCTCTTGTGGCTGAATGGAAGCAATACTTTTGGTCATGTGACTTGTTGCAGATGAAAACATCTGCGTGACGACGTAGTGCACACAAAACATACTTTTTCCATTTAAGTTTTCAAGGACTGAATAAAAATCTAAAAAGGTCAATGTGTTTACATCACATTATCAACTCTACCAATAGTTTTGTCACAAAAAAAACCCTGTTAAATATCTAAATGTGTCTGCTCTGGTCTTGCACCTGCACTCTAGCCAACAGCTCACAGATACAGTGAGGGTAATCTGTGAGGGTAATCTGTGAGGGTAGTCTGTGAGGGTAGTCTGTGAGGGTAGGCTGTGAGGGTAGGCTCTGTGGGTTGTCCGGTCTACATGAGGAGATAATTTGTATTTTTCAAACGGCAGTCAAGCATCGATCATCATGTCACCAGAAAAAGACCCTCAATATTTATTGCATCAAGCTCATCTCTGTGCACTTTCACCACGCTGTGAAGTTCATCATCATTTATTTAATCTGGAGCCTAATAAACTGCATGGTTTTCTAAGTCATAGTGAGAGGACCATACACCATACATCATACACCCTACATCATACACCCTACATCATACACCCTACATCATACATCATACACCCTACATCATACACCCTACATCATACACCCTACATCATACACCCTACATCATACACCCTACATCATACACCCTACATCATACACCCTACATCATACATCATACACCCTACATCATACATCATACACCCTACATCATACACCCTACATCATACACCCTACATCATACACCCTACACCATACACCCTACATCATACATCGTACACCCTACATCATACACCCTACATCATACACCCTACATCATACATCATACACCCTACACCATACACCCTACATCATACACCCTACATCATACATCATACACCCTACACCATACACCCTACATCATACACCCATCATACATCATACACCATACACCCTACATCATACATCATACACCCTACATCATACACCCTACATCATACACCCTACATCATACATCATACACCCTACATCATACACCCTACATCATACACCATACACCCTACACCATACACCCTACATCATACATCATACACCCTACATCATACACCCTACATCATACACCATACACCCTACATCATACATCATACACCCTACATCATACACCCTACATCATACATCATACATCATACATCATACACCCTACATCATACACCATACATCATACATCATACACCCTACATCATACATCATACACCCTACATCATACACCCTACATCATACATCATACACCATACATCATACACCCTACATCATACACCCTACATCATACATCATACACCCTACATCATACACCCTACATCATACATCATACACCATACACCCTACATCATACACCCTACATCATACACCCTACATCATACATCATACACCATACACCCTACATCATACACCATACATCATACACCATACATCATACACCATACACCATACATCATACATCATACGCCCTACATCATACACCCTACACCCTACATCATACACCCTACACCATACATCATACACCCTACACCATACATCATACACCCTACACCATACATCATACACCATACACCCTACACCATACACCCTACACCATACACCATACACCCTACATCATACACCATAAATCATACACCCTACACCATACACATCATACACCATACACCCTACATCATACACCATACACCCTACATCATACACCCTACACCATACACCATACACCATACACCCTACATCATACATCATACACCATACACCCTACACCCTACACCCTACATCATACACTATACACCATACACCATACACCCTACATCATACACCCTACATCATACACCATACATCGCTTGACTTAGATATGATGATTATTATATCAAGAACATAATGGCGTTTCCATCGCTATTTCCCCGCATAATATATTTAACCCACAATAAAAAAATATCCCACCATGTGGAACAAGCAAATGTGTCTGTCGAGATCTAGAAAAGCACACTGAAATGTCCTGTTTCCATCACAGCTGCTCTGATTTTTTTTTTTAAATCAATACATTATGACTTGGAAACGTGGTTAGTGGTTAGTGGTAGAGGAGCAGTTGTCTGCCTGCCATCAATACCTGTTAAGAGGAAAGACAATGAGAGATAGAAGGAGAGGGTGATCGCTGGCACACATCATGGAAACCACGCTTTTAAATGCATTTCCTCTGCGGAACCACGACAACCACCCACGACTCCTATATAATTCTAAAGGATGCCTTCTATTTATATTGGGGATTTGAAAAGATTGAGGAAACAAGTTATTTGCAGGAATGTGGCGATGCCGGAAACGAGTGTGTGTGTGTGTGTGTGTGTGTGTGTGTGTGTGTGTGTGAATCACTTCAGAAATTAACCCTTAATGGTGTGTCAACAGAGATTGTCTCCTAACCCAGGGGGAAAGCTCCTCTCCAGTCTGTCCTAATTGAACCCCTGGTCAAGAGATTGTGATGCCTACTGAGTTGATGATTTTTGCTATACTGCTGAGTGAAAGCGCAATGTGCCAAAATGTCAGTATCCATCCTTGTGACAAATGTGACACAGTGGAGGGAGGTAACAGCCAACACACAAGGTGCCTCATCACATCAACCCGGGGGGAAAGCCCCCTCCCGTGACCCAAGGTCTCTCTTGACAACTCTCCTCAGAAAGAAACGATCTATCAATAAGACCACCCCTGTCATTGTTGTCAAACGAAGGTTAAATGGAATAATGACTCCAGAAGTGATCATGAGTAGAATATCTAAAGGCTGATACAATGGCTGTTCTCTACAGGGTATGTGTAAATGTCTGTTCTCTAAAGGCTGATACAATGTCTGTTCTCTACAGGGTATGTGTAAATGTCTGTTCTCTAAAGGCTGATACAATGTCTGTTCTCTAAAGGGTATGTGTAAATGTCTGTTCTCTAAAGGCTGATACAATGTCTGTTCTCTAAAGGGTATGTGTACATGTCTGTTCTCTACAGGCTGATACAATGTCTGTTCTCTAAAGGGTATGTGTACATGTCTGTTCTCTAAAGGCTGATCCAAGGCCTGTTCTCTAAAGGCTGATCCAAGGCCTGTTCTCTAAAGGCTGATCCAAGGCCTGTTCTCGAAAGGCTGATCCAAGGCCTGTTCTCTAAAGGCTGATTCAATGTCTGTTCTCTAAAGGGTATGTGTACATGTCTGTTCTCTAAAGGCTGATTCAATGTCTGTTCTCTACAGGGTATGTGTACATGTCTGTTCTCTAAAGGCTGATCCAAGGCCTGTTCTCTACAGGGTATGTGTACATGTCTGTTCTCTAAAGGCTGATCCAAGGCCTGTTCTCTACAGGGTATGTGTACATGTCTGTTCTCTAAATGCTGCTACAATGTCTGTTCTCTAAAGGCTGATTCAATTGCTTTTCTCTACAGGCTGATCCAATGGCTGTGATTGTAAGGGCATCATCATCATGTAATGGATGACTTGAATTCCAGCTAGACATCAGTGAGGATGACACTTTTCCGTGTGCTGCTGTAACCGTCAGCCCGCCCGAGGCTGTGATCCACTAACTGGGTTGATTAGGATGTCCTGCTCTCACTAATGAAACATTAACGACACGAGAGGAGTTGGGTTCCAACTGGCTGGATGGATGCATATTCATTAAAATGATGAAGGTGACCCATTCAGATCCACATGCTGACCTCTGGGACTGTATTGGCTGCTGGAACCACTGGGAAGAGTGCTTCATGCTTGTTTGGGATTTGAGGTTGTAGTGAAGAAACCTTCTTGATGACAGGCTTTGACACAACGCTATCAATTAATCCATCAACAAATCAATCAATCAATATACATGATTACATAGAAAAACTGTCACCTCCCACTCTCATTTTTGTCTTCTCTTTTATTTTCTCAGCATGAGGTTTGTCATGGCAACCTGGTCTCAAGGCAATTCGTAGGATTTGGTATGTACATATTCCTCCATTCAGTATGATATTTTCTTTGGGACTGGGGGGCAGTATTGAGTAGCTTGTATGAATAAGGTGCCTAGAGTAAACTGCCTGCTACTCAGTCCCAGTTGCTAATATATGCATATCATTAGTAGATTTGGATAGAAACTCTGAAGTTTCTAAAACTGTTTAAATGATGTCTGTGAGTATAACAGAACTCATATGGCAGACAAAAACCTGAGACAAAAATCCAACCAGTAAGTGGGAAATCTGAGGTTTGTAGTTTTTCAGCTCATGCCCTATCGAAGATACAGTGGGGTATTGGTCATATTGCACTTCCTAAGGCTTCCACTAGATGTCAACAGTCTTCAGAACCTTGTTTGAGGCTTCTACTGTAAAGGAGGGGCTCATAAGGGCTCTTTGAGTCAGTGCTCTGGCAGAGTGCCACAAGCTCGTGACGCTCGTTCACGTGAGTTAGCTCGCGTTCCATTGCTTTTCTACAGACAAAGGAATTCTCCGGTTGGAACATTACTGAAGATTTATGTTAAAAACATCCTAAAGATTGATTCTATACATCGTTTGACATGTTTCTACAGACTGCAACGGAACTTTTTGACATTTTGTCTGCTCCTAGCGAACGTGCTTCGTGAGTTTGGATTTGTTTACAAAACAAAAGGAGCAATTTGGACATAAATGATGGACATTATCGAATAAAACAAACATTTATTGTGGAACTGGGATTCCTGAGAGTGCATTCTGATGAAGATCATCAATGGCTTGTTTGGTCTCTGAGCGCCATACTCAGATTATTGCACGGTTTGCTTTTTCCGTAAAGCTTTTTGGAAATCTGACACAGCGCTTGCATTAAGGAAGTTCCCTGCATAACACTTGTATTTTCATTTACATTTATTATGAGAATTTCTGTAAATTGATGTGGCTCTCTGCCATATCACCGGATGTTTTTGGAACTACTGAACATAACGCGCCAATGTATACTAAGATGTTTTGATATAAATATGCACTTTATCGAACAAAACATACATGTATTGTGTAACATGAAGTCCTATGAGTGTCATCTGATGAAGATCATCAATGGTTAGTGATTAATTCTATCTCTATTTCTGATTTTTGTGACTCCTCTCTTTGGCTGGAAAAATGGCTGTGTTTTTCTGTGACTTGATTCTGACCTAACATAATCGTTTGTGGTGCTTTCGCTGTAAAGCCTATTTGAAATCGGACACTGTGGTGGGATTAACAAGAATTGTATCTTTAAAATGGTGTAAAATACTTCTATATTTGAGAAATTTTAATTTAGGGATTTCTGTTGTTTTGAATTTGTCGCCCTGCACTTACACTGGCGGTTGTCATTTCGATCCTGTTAGCGGGATCTCAGCCCTCAGAAGATATATAACTTTACGTTGGGTTACAAATAGCGGTCGTACAATATCATACGAATGAGAGGACGTATAGTATCAGACGTCTTACCGGGTCATACAATATCCAACGAAATAGAGGACGTATAGTATCATACGTCTTACCCGGTCGTACAATATCATACGAATTACAGGACATATAGTATTATACGTATTTCTCTGAGACCAGGATGTTTGTTGTGTTGTAACAGCAAAGGAGAGTTAGGGGGATAATTTACACTGGTGGTTAGGAGAACTAACGGCAAAATGTTAGGATAATTTACATAGCAGGTTAGGTGAAATGGGTTAAGGTTGGAATTAGGGTTAATGGAAGGGTTAGCTAAAATTCTACAGTTGTCCAGGCAACCTTTGAAATGCTAGACAGTCACACTATCTACACACACATCCTCCCGACCAACCTCCCTACTGTCATTTCTGTCTAAAATAAGTAGACCATTAGTATGTATCATACGTCTTGGAGGTACTCAGAAATATATATAGGCTCCTTTCTGTGTTTGCAAACATTGCGACACGAGGACGATGTGCGCAATTTTGTTTGTGAAACACAGGGGGAGTTCTCATAGACCACCAGCCGAAAAAGCCTCAATTTACATGTTGCTTATGAGTGCACTTCACACTAGCTTTTGATTTTAAGGCTCGTATGAATGGCCTACTTAATATAATGTTTGTGTCAACGTCGCAAATCAACTACATTATACTTTAAAAACACTTCAACTTCAACCAGTAAAATGGCTCTTTGGCTAGCTTTTCTTCCAGCCTACCGTAGGATAATGGATGTTAGCATTTTAGCTAACAACTGCTGCATCCAAAATAGGTATTTTGCAAAGATCACAACTAAATGTAATCTTAGCGATTGTTCAAGCAATAATAAAAAACAACATTGTAAGAGAATCCCAACAAGTTGTTTTGTTTAGAAGTAATAAATGATTATTTATTTAACCAGGCAAATCCTCTTCTGGATCGGTGTCCCTTCCACGGGACGGTTCAGCTAACGTAGGCTAATGCGATTAGCATGAGGTTGTAAGTAACAAGACCATTTCCCAGGACATAGACATACTGTATCTGATATTGGCAGAAAGCTTAAATTCTTGTTAATTTAACTGCACTCTCCAATTCACAGTAGCGAAATAATACCATGCTATTGTTTGAGGAGAGTGCAAAATTTTGAACACGAAAAGTTATTAATTAACAAATTAGACACATTTGGGCAGTCTTTTTATTTAATATATTTATTTCACCTTTATTTAACCAGGTAGGCAAGTTGAGAACACGTTCTCATTTACAATTGCGACCTGGCCAAGATAAAGCAAAGCAGTTCGACACATATAACGACACAGAGTTACACATGGAGTAAAACAAACATACAGTCAATAATACAGTATAAACAAGTCTATATACGATGTGAGCAAATGAGGTGAGATAAGGGAGGTAAAGGCAAAAAAAGGCCATGGTGGCAAAGTAAATACAATATAGCAAGTGAAACACTGGAATGGTAGATTTGCAGTGGAAGAATGTGCAAAGTAGAAATAAAAATAATGGGGTGCAAAGGAGCAAAATAAATAAATAGATGAAATAAATACAGTAGGGAAAGAGGTAGTTGTTTGGGCTAAATTATAGGTGGGCTATGTACAGGTGCAGTAATCTGTGAGCTGCTCTGACAGTTGGTGCTTAAAGCTAGTGAATTGTCTTGATACAACATTTTGAACAGATATGCAATGGTTAATTGGATCACTCTAAAACTTTGCACATACACTGCTGCCATCTAGCGGCCAAAATCTAAATTGCACCTGGGCTGGAATAATACATTATGTCCTTTCTCTTGCATTTCAAAGATGATGGTACAACAAAAATACAAAAGAACGGTTGTTTTTTTCTTTGTATTATCTTTTACTAGATCTATTGTGTTATTCTCCTACATTCCTTTCACATTTCCACAAACTGCAAAGTGTTTCCTTTCAAATGGTATCAAGAATATGCATATCCTTGCTTCAGGTCCTGAGCTACAGCAGGTTAGATTTGGGTATGTCATTTTAGGCTAATTACTATTTATTTACAATGGCAGCCTACCCCAGTCAAACCCTTCCCTAACCACACTGTACCAAATGTGCACCACCCTATGGGACTCCTGATCACAGCTGGTTGTTATATTGCCCGGGATCAGACCAAGGATGGAACTAGGGTCTGTAGTGACGCCTCTAGCACTGAGACACAGTGCCTTAGACTGCTGCGCCACTCGGGAGTATTAAATCTAGGTTATGTTGAATGGGCACAGATGGCGATGGCTTTCTTTCTGCATCCATGTGTGATGTCAGTGTGTCATGTACAGAAAAGGGGCCTATACTATCTAGACTTAATTTTGTATTAGAGATGTTTAATATGTGTCTGGAAGGAGAGTTTACAGTCTAGCCAGACACCTAGGTATTTGTAGTTGTCCACATGTTCTAAGTCAGAACCGTCCAGAGTAGTGATGCTAGTTGGGTGGGCGGGTGCAGGCAGCGATTGGTTGATGCATTTAGTTTTATTAGCGTTTAAGAGCAGTCGGAGGCCACAGAAGGAGTGTCGTAACCTAACCTGAACATTTACATTAACCTGACCATGTGCATTAACCTGACCATGTGCATTAACCTGACCATGTGCATTAACCTGACCATGTGCATTAACCTGACCATGTGCATTAACCTGACCATGTACATGAACCTGACCATGTACATGAACCTGACCATGTGCATTAACCTGACCATGTGCATTAACCTGACCATGTGCATTAACCTGACCATGTGCATTAACCTGACCATGTGCATTAACCTGACCATGTGCATGAACCTGACCATGTGCATTAACCTGACCATGTGCATTAACCTGACCATGTGCATTAACCTGACCATGTGCATTAACCTGACCATGTACATGAACCTGACCATGTGCATTAACCTGACCATGTGCATTAACCTGACCATGTGCATTAACCTGACCGTGTGCATTAACCTGACCATGTGCATTAACCTGACCGTGTGCATTAACCTGACCGTGTGCATTAACCTGACCGTGTGCATTAACCTGACCGTGTGCATTAACCTGACCGTGTGCATTAACCTGACCGTGTGCATTAACCTGACCGTGCATTAACCTGACCGTGTGCATTAACCTGACCGTGTGCATTAACCTGACCGTGTGCATTAACCTGACCGTGTGCATTAACCTGACCGTGTGCATTAACCTGACCGTGTGCATTAACCTGACCGTGTGCATTAACCTGACCGTGTGCATTAACCTGACCGTGTGCATTAACCTGACCGTGTGCATTAACCTGACCGTGTGCATTAACCTGACCGTGTGCATTAACCTGACCGTGTGCATTAACCTGACCGTGTGCATTAACCTGTGGGTTGGGACTTACGTAAGGTATTAATTTACAGGCTCAGCGATGTTCTTTGAAAGTACAGAGCCTGTACAGACCGACATGGACTGGGTAAGACTATGTTTGAGAGGCCTCCTCCTGTCTGTCACCTACTTCATAATATGAAATTACATTTGACTTATAAAAGGTGCTCCCTGTCTCATGTCACCTAAAGTCTTGTAGCTGAGAATGAAGGAATCAAATCCAAGTTATACCTATACACCCCCCTTCATGTGTTTCTTGTTCATTCGTGATAAGAATATTCTACGAGTCTTTGCTCCTATACCCATAGAATAATCATTCAGGAGTCACAGTAGATAGTAAACCAAATAGATTCATTTTAGAGTGATTGGGGTAAGTTAATTCATATTGGGTTGGGTTTATATCTGTCCCTGGTGGCTTATGAGGCCAATTACCAGAACCCAGTAGAGCCTAACATGGAAATCATAGAACAAGAGAAAGGGGAGCCAAAAGGTCTCTGTAATGTAGAGTGACGCAGAGAAAGGGGAGCCAAAATGTCTCTGTAATGTAGAGTGACGCAGAGAAAGGGGAGCCAAAATGTCTCTAATGTAGAGTGACGCAGAGAAAGGGGAGCCAAAATGTCTCTGTAATGTAGAGTGACGCAGAGAAAGGGGAGCCAAAATGTCTCTAATGTAGAGTGAAGCAGAGAAAGGGGAGCCAAAAGGTCTCTGTAATGTAGAGTGACGCAGAGAAAGGGGAGCCAAAATGTCTCTAATGTAGAGTGATGCAGAGAAAGGGGAGCCAAAATGTCTCTGTAATTTAGAGTGAAGCAGAGAAAGGGGAGCCAAAAGGTCTCTGTAATGTAGAGTGATGCGGAGAAAGGGGAACCAAAAGGTCTCTGTAATTTAGAGTGATGCAGAGAAAGGGGAGCCAAAATGTTAATGTAATTCAAATCATCTCAAACTTTATTAGTCACATGCGCTGAATACAACAAGTGTAGACAAGAACCTTTTTTATTGGCCTATACCTGTTGTTCCTTTTTATGAATTGTTCAGCAGTCTAAGGGCTTGGGGGTAGAAGCTGTTGAGGAGCCTTTTGGTCCTAGACTTGGTGCTCCGGTACCACACCATGCGGTAGCAGAGAAAACAGTCTATAACTTGGGAGACTGGAGTCTCTGACAATTTTATGGGCTTCCCTCTGACACCGCCTATTATATAGGTGCTGCATGGCAGGAAGCTTGGCCCCAGTGATGTACTGGGCTGTTTGCACTACCCTCTGTAGCACCTTACGGTTAGATGCCGAGCAGTTGCCATACCAGGCGGTGATGCAACCGGTCAGGATGCTCTCAATGGTGCCGCTGTAGAACCTTTTGTTGATACCAAATCTTTTCAGTCTCCTGAGGGGGAAAAGCTGATCCTCAACACGGGGGGCCCTCAGGGGTGCGTGCTCAGTCCCCTCCTGTACTCCCTGTTCACTCATGACTGCATGGCCAGGTACGACTCCAACATCATTATTAAATTTGCCGATGACACAACAGTAATAGATCTGATCACCGACAACGATGAGACAGCATATAGGGAGCAGGTCAGAGACCTGGCTGTGTGGGGCCAGGACAACAACCTCTCCCTCAATGTGATCAAGACTAAGGAGATGATTGTGGTCTACAGGAAAAGCAGGACCAAGCACGCCCCCCATTCTCATCGACATGGCTGTAAGTGGAGCAGGTTGAGAGCTTCAAGTTCCTTGGTGTCCACATCCCCAACAAACTCACATGGTCCAAGCACACCAAGACAGTTGTGTAGAGGGCACAGCAAAACACCTGTTGTATTCGGTGCCTGTGACAAATAAAATTGGATTTGATTTGAATATTCACAGCTGGGGCAGAGACGGGGTTAAACTGGTTTACCAACGTGTATCTCCCAAATAGTAACCTGAGTCTATCTGCTTTCTTATATTTCCACCACCTCTCTAGTCTTTGTCATAAAACACAAGTGTAGTCACTGCAACCCTCAGGCCTGTCGCTGTCTCACTCACAAAACTTGTAGGTAGAACTCTAACCGCATGGTCAAACACACACACACACACACACACACACACACACACACACACACACACACACACACACACACACACACACACACACACACACACACACACACACACACACACACACACACACACACACACACACACACACACACACACACATTTACATTTCTCAGGCAGAGACAGCTTGCTGGATCATTACTGACATGACATGAATCATTGAAAAGGCTCTGCTGTTCCTCCGCCCGGGAGAAAATCCTCAATACACCTCTCTCATGGTTACAGCCTTTACACACACACACACACACACACACAACACACACACACACACACACACACACACACACACACACACACACACACACACACACACACACACACACACACACACACACACACACACACACACACACACACACACACACACACACACAGAGAGAGAGAGTTGAATGCCTCAGTAATGCTTGAGTGCTTCCATACATCTCGTCAGATGAGTGCTTCCATACATCTCGTCAGATGAGTGCTTCCATACATCTCGTCAGATGAGTGCCTCTATACATCTCGTCAGATGAGTGCATCCATACATCTCATCAGATGAGTGGTTCCATACATCAGATGAGTGCTTCCATACATCTCGTCAGATGAGTGCTTCCATACATCTCGTCAGATGAGTGCTTCCATACATCTCGTCAGATGAGTGCATCCATACATCTCATCAGATGAGTGCCTCCATACATCTCGTCAGTTTATTTTTCCAGTATGAGCTACTCCAGGTCAGATGATAACATGTTGGTTTTCCATGTAAGGCTTGTGCGCAGGAGTATATTCAAGTTACATATGGGTTATAATAAAGGGAACAATGCCTTCTAAATGGCCCAAGTCATTTATTTACAAGGTGAGCTGACGACAGCAATTTGGGTGACACTTTATGTTAGGTTAGGGTTAGGGTAAGGGTTAGGGTAAGGGTTAGGGTAAGGGTTAGGGTTGGGGTAAGGGTTAGGGTAAGGGTAAGGGTTGGGGTTAGGTTAAGTTAGGGTAAGGGTAAGGGTTAGAGTAAGGGTTTGAGTAAGATTGGGGTAAGGGTTGGGGTTAGGTTAAGGGTTGGGGTTAGGGTAAGGGTTAGGGTAAGGGTTAGAGTAAGATTAGGTTTAGGGTAGGAGTGGGGTTAGGGTTGGGGTAAGGGTTAGGCCAAGGTTTAGGGTAAGGTTAGTGTTGGGGTTAGGGTTGGGGTTAGAGTAAGATTAGGTTTTGGGTAAGGGTTAGAGTTAGGCCAAGGTTTAGGGTAGGGTTGGGGTTAGTGTTGGGGTTAGGGTTAGGGTAAGGTTAGTGTTGGGGTTAGGGTTAGGGTTGGGGTAAGGGTTAGAGTTACGGTTAGGCCAAGATTAGGTTTAGGGTAAGGTTAGTGTTGGGGTTAGGGTTAGGGTTGGGGTAAGGGTTAGAGTTACGGTTAGGCCAAGATTAGGTTTAGGGTAAGGTTAGTGTTGGGGTTAGGGTTGGGGTAAGGGTTAGAGTTACGGTTAGGCCAAGATTAGGTTTAGGGTAAGGTTAGTGTTGGGGTTAGGGTTAGGGTTGGGTAAGGGTTAGAGTTACGGTTAGGCCAAGATTAGGTTTAGGGTAAGGTTAGTGTTGGGGTTAGGGTTGGGGTAAGGGTTAGAGTTACGGTTAGGCCAAGATTAGGTTTAGGGTAAGGTTAGTGTTGGGGTTAGGGTTAGGGTTGGGGTAAGGGTTAGAGTTACGGTTAGGCCAAGATTAGGTTTAACCCTAACCCTTACCCTAAACCTAATCTTGGCCTAACCGTAACTCTAACCCTTACCCTAACCTAACCCTAACCCCAACACTAACCTTACCCTAAACCTAACCTAACCCTTACCCTAAACCTAATCTTGGCCTAACCGTAACTCTAACCCTTACCCCAACCCTAACCCTTACCCCAACACTAACCTTACTCTAAACCTAATCTTGGCCTAACCGTAACTCTAAGAACCCCAACACTAACCTTACCTAAACCTAATCTTGGCCTAACCGTAACTCAAACCCTTACCCCAACCCTAACCCTAACCCCAACACTAACCTTACCCTAAACTTAATCTTGGCCTAGGCTCTAACCCTTACCCCAACCCTAACCCTAACCCCAACACTAACCTTACCCTAAACCTAATCTTGGCCTAACCGTAACTCTAACCCTTACCCCAACCCTAACCCTAACGGTTAGGCCAAGATTAGGTTTAGGGTAAGGTTAGTGTTGGGGTTAGGGTTGGGGTAAGGGTTAGAGTTACGGTTAGGCCAAGATTAGGTTTAGGGTAAGGGTTAGGGTTAGGTTTAGGGTAAGGTTAGTGTTGGGGTTAGGGTTGGGGTAAGGGTTAGAGTTACGGTTAGGCCAAGATTAGGTTTAGGGTAAGGGTTAGGGTTAGGTTTAGGGGGTTAGTGTTGGGGTTAGGGTTGGGGTAAGGGTTAGAGTTACGGTTAGGCCAAGATTAGGTTTAGGGTAAGGTTAGTGTTGGGGTTAGGGTTAGGGTTGGGTAAGGGTTAGAGTTACGGTTAGGCCAAGATTAGGTTTAGGGTAAGGTTAGTGTTGGGGTTAGGGTTGGGGTAAGGGTTAGAGTTACGGTTAGGCCAAGATTAGGTTTAGGGTAAGGTTAGTGTTGGGGTTAGGGTTAGGGTTGGGGTAAGGGTTAGAGTTACGGTTAGGCCAAGATTAGGTTTAGGGTAAGGTTAGTGTTGGGGTTAGGGTTAGGGTTGGGGTAAGGGTTAGAGTTACGGTTAGGCCAAGATTAGGTTTAGGGTAAGGTTAGTGTTGGGGTTAGGGTTAGGGTTGGGTTAAGGGTTAGAGTTACGGTTAGGCCAAGATTAAGTTTAGGGTAAGGTTAGTGTTGGGGTTAGGGTTAGGGTTGGGGTAAGGGTTTGAGTTACGGTTAGGCCAAGATTAGGTTTAGGGTAAGGTTAGTGTTGGGGTTAGGGTTAGGGTTGGGGTAAGGGTTAGAGTTACGGTTAGGCCAAGATTAGGTTTAGAGTAAGGTTAGTGTTGGGGTAAGGGTTAGGGGGGTTAGGTTAGGTTTAGGGTAAGGGTTAGGGTTAGGTTTAGGGTAAGGTTAGTGTTGGGGTTAGGGTTAGGGTTAGGTTTAGGTTTAGTTAGGCCAAGATTAGGTTTAGGGTAAGGGTTAGGGTTAGGGTTAGGGTAAGGGTTAGAGTTACGGTTAGGCCAAGATTAGGTTTAGGGTAAGGGTTAGTGCTGCTGCTGTAAGTACCAGTCTAGGGTTATGATCACCTAACCCTAATCCAACACTGCCGTAAAGTATAGTGTGTTTTAATGCAGTACATCTCTGTTACAAACACATGATTCTAATGATGTCATGATCCTACTTGCACTCATGAGCTATTTTACAGCACTTGGTATCATTAGTCAGTGGTCTGGTCATGGTCTGGTTCAATTGGATAGACAAAATAATGAGTGCCAAGTTCATCTATCATTTCCTCCCTCTATTCCACATTCGGCTGCTCTAGAGTACCTTCCCACCGTGGAGTGACTGACCAGTTGAAAAGGGAAACATTTACTGTGACTCAGATTGATTTAAATTGCTTTTCACGCAATCATGAGGAAAATAGACATACTGTAGGGGAATGGTTCCCCCAGTCATTTCCTCCATATGTCTTATCAGTGCCAGATAAATCACCGTGACAGCCAAACAGAAGCCAGGAAGCCCCCCAGGGCGAGTCACTCTGACTCCTGCTGAACACAACACACCAAACACCACACCTCACCCCTCCCCGCACCACACCTCACCCTTCCCTCCCTCCCCTCACCCAAACCCACACACATCAACACACCACCTTATTACAATAACGACACACTGACTGACTGCCATATGCTGAAGGATTCTTCCATCGCTCCAAACAAACTCTTTCAAAAGGGACACAGCGCCGTTCAGGTGATGAAGAGAGACTTGTAATCTCTTCTCTTGACACTGTGATAGTAGGAGACCGGGTGGGAAGTGGAGTTGTCACTTACCATGGGCGACTTCTCACTTATCCTATGGTTAGGGAAAAATGGGAATTAAGCCAACTGAAAGGAAGAGACATTGTGTTATGCAGGCATACAGTTCCTCATCCTGACCTTCTTATATGGTATGGATCAGTATGGTATGGATCACTGTGGAAAAAGTATGGTATGGATCAGTATGACATGGATCATTGTGGATCAGTATAGTATGGATCATTATGGTATGGATCATTATAGATCAGTATGGTATGGATCATTGTGGATCCGTATGGATCAGTATGGTATGGATCAGTATGGAATGGATCAGAATGGTAAGGATAAGTATGGCATGGATAAGTATGGATCAGCATGGTATGGATCCGTATGGATCAGTATGGTATGGATCAGTATGGAATGGATCAGAATGGTAAGGATAAGTATGGCATGGATAAGTATGGATCAGCATGGTATAGATCCGTATGGATCAGTATGGTACAGATCAGTATGGTATGGATCACTGTGGATTAGTATGGTATGGATCATTATGGATTAGTATGGTATGAATAAGTATGGATCAGTATAGTATGGATCATTTTGGATCAGTATGGATCAGTATGGTATGGATCAGTATGGATAAGTATGCTATGGATCAGTATGGTATGGATCATTGTGGATCAGTACGGTATGGATCAGTATGGTATGGATCAGTATGGTATGGATCAGTATGGTATGGATCAGTATGCTATGGATCAGTATGGTATGGACCATTGTGGATCAGTATGGTATGGATCAGTATGGATCAGTATGGTATGGATCATTGTGGATGAGTATGGTATGGATCGCTGTGGGTCAGTATGGTATGGATCACTGTAGTATGGAACAGTATGGTATGGGTCAATATGGTATGGATCAGTAAAGTATGTATCATTGTGAATCAGTATGGTATGGATCAGTATGAATCAGTATGGTATAAATCAGTATTTTACTTTTTAATTTTACCTTTATTTAACTAGGCAAGTCAGTTAAGAACAAATTCCTATTTTCAAGGACGGCCTAGGAACAGTGGGTTAACTGCCTGTTCAGGGGCAGAACGACAGATTTGTACCTTGTCAGCTTGGGGGTTTGAACTTGCAACCTTCCGGTTACTAGTCCAACGCTCTAACCACTAGGTTACCCTGCAGCCCCAGGTGGATTGATTTATTTATTTAATTTAATTAACCAGGTAGGCAAGTTGAGAACAAGTTCTCATTTACAATTGCAACCGGGCCAAGATAAAGCAAAGCAGTTCGACACATACAACAACACATGGAGTAAAACTGTCACGATCGTCGTAAGGAGCGGACCAAAATGCAGCGTGGTATGTGTTCATGATGATTTTTTAATTAAAGAAAGCACTGAACACTGAATACAAACTATACGAAACAATAAACGAATAACGACCGTGAAGCTATAATGAGAACTGTGCTGACACAAGCAACTAATATAGACATTCACCCACAAACAAACAGTGCAACCCAGGCTACCTAAGTATGATTCTCAGTCAGAGACAACTAATGACACCTGCCTCTGATTGAGAACCATACTAGGCCGAAACATAGAAATCCCAAAATCATAGAAAAACAAACATAGACTGCCCACCCCAACTCACGCCCTGACCATACTAAATAACGACAAAACAAAGGAAATAAAGGTCAGGACGTGACAAAAACAAACATACAGTCAATAATACAGTAGAAAAATAAGTCGATATACAATGTGAGCAAATGATGTGAGATAAGGGAGGTAAAGGCAAAAAAGGCCATGGTGGAGGAGTAAATACAATATAGCAAGTAAAACACTGGAATGGTTGATTTGCAGTGGAAGAATGAGCAAAGTAGAGATAGAAATAATGGAGTGCAAAGGAGCAAAATAAATAAATAAATACAGTAGGGGAACAGGTAGTTGTTTGGGCTAAATTATAGATGGGCTATGTACAGGTGCAGTAATCTGTGATCTGCTCTGACAGCTGGTGCTTAAAGCTAGTGAGGGAGATAAGTGTTTCCAGTTTCAGAGATTTTTGTAGTTCGTTCCAGTCATTGGCAGCAGAGAACTGGAAGGAGAGGCGGCCAAAGGAAGAATTGGTTTTGGGGTTGACCAGAGAGATATACCTGCTGGAGTGCGTGCTACAGGTGGGTGCTGCTATGGTGACCAGTGAGCTGAGATAAGGGGGGACTTTACCTAGCAGGGTCTTGTAGATGACCTGGAGCCAGTGGGTTTGGCGACGAGTATGAAGCGAGGGCCAGCCAACAAGAGCGTACAGGTCGCAGTGGTGGGTAGTATATGGGGCTTTGGTGACAAAACGGATGGCACTGTGATAGACTGCATCCAATTTATTGAGTAGGGTATTGGAGGCTATTTTGTAAATTACATCGCCGAAGTCGAGGATCGGTAGGATGGTCAGTTTTACGAGGGTATGTTTGGCAGCATGAGTGAAGGATGCTTTGTTGCGAAATAGGAAGACAATTCTAGATTTAACTTTGGATTGGAGATGTTTGATGTGAGTCTGGAAGGAGAGTTTACAGTCTAAGCAGATACCTAGGTATTTTTGGTTGTCCACATATTCTAAGTCAGGACCATCCAGAGTAGTGATGCTGGACGGGTAGGCAGTTGCATGCAGCGATCGGTTGAAGAGCATGCATTTAGTTTTACTTGTATTTAAGAGCAGTTGGAGGCCATGGATGGAGAGTTGTATGGCATTGAAGCTTGCCTGGAGGGTTGTTAACACAATGTCCAAAGAAGGACCAGAAGTTTACAGAATGGTGTCGTCTGCGTAGAGTTGGATCAGAGACTCACCAGCGGCAAGAGCGACATCATTGATGTATACAAAGAAGAGAGTCGGCCCAAGAATTGAACCCTGTGGCACCCCCATAGAGACTGCCAGAGGCCCGGACAACAAGCCCTCCGATTTGACACACTGAACTCTATCAGAGAAGTAGTTGGTGAACCAGGGTAGGCAATCATTTGAGAAACCAAGGCTATCGAGTATGCCGATGAGGATGTGGTGATTGACAAAGTCGAAAGCCTTAGCCAAGTCAATGAATACGGCTGCACAGTATTATCGATGGTGGTTAAGATATCGTTTAGGACCTTGAGCGTGGCTGAGGTGCACCCATGACCAGCTCTGAAACCAGATTACATAGCGGAGAAGGTGCGGTGGGATTCAAAATGGTTGGTAATCTGTTTGTTGACATGGCTTTCGAAGACCTTAGAAAGGCAGCGTAGGATAGATATAGGTCTGTAGCAGTTTGGGTCAAGTTTGGGTCCTTTGAAGAGGGGGATGCCTTCAGTTGCTTTCCAATCTTTGGGAATCTCAGACAACACGAAAGAGAGGTTGAACAAGCTAGTAATAGGGGTTGCAACAATTTCGGCAGATAATTTTAGAAAGAAAGGGTCCAGATTGTCTAGCCTGGCTGATTTGTAGGGGTCCAGATTTTGCGGCTCTTTTAGGACATCAGCTGATTGGATTTGGGAGAAGGAGAAATGGGGAAGGCTTGGGCGAGTTGCTGTGCAGTGCTGTTGACCGGGGTAGGGGTAGCCAGGTGGAAAGCATGGCCAGCTGTAGAAAAATGCTTATTGAAATTCTCAATTATAGTGGATTTATCGGTGATCAGTATGGATCAGTATGGTATGGATCAGTGTGTTATGGATCATTATGGTATGGCTCAGTATGGTATGGTTCAGTATGGTATGGATCATTGTGGAACAGTACGGTATGGATCAGTATGGAATGGATCAGTATGGTATGGTTCAGTATGGTATGGATCAGTATGGTATGGATCAGTATGTTATGGATCATTATGGTACAGATCAGTATGGTATGGATCACTGTGGATTAGTATGGTATGGATCATTATGGATTAGTATGGAATGGATCAGTATGGAATGGATCAGTATGGTATGGATCATTGTGGATCAGTATGGTATGGATCATTGTGGAACAGTACGGTATGGATCAGTATGGTATGGTTCAGTATGGTATGGTTCAGTATGGTATGGATCAGTATGGTATGGATCAGTATGGAATGGATCAGTATGGTATGGATCATTGTGGATCAGTATGGTATGGATCATTGTGGATCAGTATGGTATGGATCAGTATGGTATTGATCAGTATGGTATGGATCATTGTGGATCAGTATGGTATGGATCATTGTGGATCAGTATGGTGGTGGTTTATTGATCTTGATTTATTGATTTTGGAATGGATCATTGATGGCAATTTATTGAATGGTGGTTTTATTGCACTTTGATCCATGATGAGCATGATATGGTGTGATCACTGTTCTTGCTTCCCGTCCTTCATGTCCCCTGTGTACCCTGAGGCATTCTGAGGCTCATATGCACAGGTTTGTGTCCTACACTCTGTTCCAGCTATCCACACAGCTGACTGCCATTCCATGTTCACTGCAAACACAAGTCCGCGTGCGATACCAGTCAATGACTGTGAAATAGTCCAACTGAAAATCCGTGCATTTTACAATGCATTTTCTTTAATTAAACAATATATATTTTGTGTTATGTAAAATATCAACCTAACAAATGTTGATTAGTGTTTTGGAGGGCTACTGTTGGGTTAGCAGAGCATGTGTTGTGTTATTGTGATTCATAAACCCTTCACTCTGTAGCTTTTGGGGAATTTTTCACTTCTGCATGAAAAGAGCAGCAACGTCTCATTCATTTGCTTCCAGGTAAGGTCCATTGTTTGGTATTTGAAGGCTAAATCAGAAACCAGACCTGCTCCTACACATGATCTCACTCAGAGAACAATAGCCCTATTTTGATGAGCTCTTTAAAAAGATCTCTTGTGGTTTCTGTTTCACTTTAGTGATTGTTTACACTCAATCATGATGTTATCTATAACAGATGGGTGAACAATAGAGACATTACAGGACCACAGGAAGCATGAAACAATGGGATAATGCAATCACAATCTGCAACCTCCTTACACATTTATCAGCTAGACGGTAAACAATGTTACCGTAAAAAAGACAAGCAATTGGTTGCTGTGTGGTCGTTTGGTTTCTTCATTTTATTCAGGTCATTTTACTTCCTCTGCAGACACACTGTGATGCTTCATTTGATGTGTCTGGGTTTATGAGTCATATTGTAAATATATGTTCTTCAGATCCCCTTCACTCTTTCATATAATTTTTTTGTACCTTAATTTTACTAGGCAAGTCAGTTAAGAACAAATTATTATTTTCAATGACGGCCTAGGAACAGTGGGTTAACTGCCTGTTCAAGGGCAGAACGAAAGATTTTGTACCTTGTCAGCTCGGGGATTTGAACTTGCAACCTTTCGGTTGCTAGTCCAACGCTCTAACCACCCTGGGTTTGGGCCTTAATGTTTCTACTTCCCAACAGTTGCTTAGACATTTCCATGGCCTCTGCTTTGATTTGAGTCCTTAAAGTCATTTATGATTCTAACATTTGTGCCGTTTCAATGCGTAAGCAGTTTTTTATTATGTATTTATTTATTTTTTATTATTATTTATTTAGTTTATTACAAGAGCACATACAGATAGTGTAGCCTACGTCAGATATTGTATCCTCTTGGCCCTGTATAATACAGCATGTGGGCAGGTAGTCTCACCTCCAAGTGTGCGATGCCAACAAACATGATGGATAGTTAAACAGCACACTTCCCTGTGTAAATAGGTCTGCTTTATATTGTATGTAATCTAAGAAATGCCAACGACTCTCAAGAGTGATGGCCCCCGATGTTCTGGTCAGCAAAGAAACATACAGTATATTCCCCACAGCATCATTTACATGACAGTTTTACATTTGGCAGACACTCTTGTCCAGAGTAACTTACAGTAGGGAGTGGATATATGTATGTACTTTTTCCTAGTCCACCATGGGAATCGAACAAACAACCCTGGTGTTGCAAGCACCATGCTCGACCCACTGAGCCACACGGGACCACCGTAGAAACAATAAGCCTATATGCAGCAGATTGTTCCATGATTATATCAATTCATAATGTTGTTTTTATGTGCCATCTGGATACAAAATCCTTCTTAAAAAAACAAAACACATGCAAATTTCAAAGCTGAGTTATGCATAGCCAGACATAGCATTTATGGCTAGTATCGTACAAGCTGTGCTTTCAAATGTAAACGTGGAATCTCTATTCAACCTGTTCTGCTCTGTGTTTGGTTGGTGAAGATATAACCTTGACAGAAGAACTAGAACAAAGCAGAATAAATATCCTGATGAAGAGAAGTATTCTTCAAAGTACTACACGGTGTAGCAAAGTCAGAGTCGAAATGTGATTTTGATCAGTAATGCAGAGGTTGCCCAAGTTTCTTTGTAAGACGAGTGAAATGGAGGAATGTATTGAAACCGCTCTCTTTCAAGTGTTATATGATGTGCCATCTGGAAAGATCATAAAAATCTGAAAAATATTCAAGTCAATGGCTATTGACATGGAATAGACAATAAAATGCTGACTTACCTCCCAACTTATTTTGTTTTACAAAAACAGTATTTTTTTATTAGTCTTTTATTAGTCTTCACAGAAAAACTGAATCGCAAAAGTAATCATATGCTTTTCTGTTAACAATTACGCCAAAGTTAAAAGAAGACTCTGACTCCTAATCTTTCTGCTTGAAAGAACAAACCCCAAGTGGATGATATTGATAAAGTGGCGAATCATTTAGCTTACAGTTGTTCTGAGAGCCTGTTTCAGCCAAACCCACCCAATTACTATGTGAGAAATAGAACGAGAAATTCAAGATTCTGATCATTTTACCCTCTATTAGGCTTTTACTGAAGAGACGATAATACTGCGATTTGTATATTGACTCGTACAAGTTGCTAATTGACATTGAAGTAAACACATACACATACAGTACTGTTCAAAAGTTTGGGTTCACTTAGAAATGTCTGTGTTTTGAAAGAAAAGCACATTTTTTGTCCATTAAAATAACATCAAATTGATCAGTAATACAATGTAGACATTGTTAATGTTGTAAATGACTACTACTGTTGCTGGAAATGGCAGATTTGTATGGAATATCTACAGAGGCCCATTATCAGCAACCATAACTCCTGTGTTCTAATGGCACGTTGTGTTAGCTAATCAAAGGTTTTATCATTTTAAAAGGCTAATTGATCATTAGAAAACCCTGTTGCAATTATGTTAGCACAGCTGAAAATTATTGTACTGATTAAAGAAGCAATTATCCTGGCCTTCTTTAGACTAGCTGAGTATCTGGAGCATCAGCATTTGATTGTTCGATTACAGGCTCAAAATGGACAGAAACAAAGACCTTTCTTCTGAAACTCATCAGTCTATTCTTGTTCTGAGAAATGAAGGCTATTCGATGCGAGAAATTGAAGATCTTGTACAATACTACTCCCATCACAGAACAGAGCAAACTGGCCCTAACCATAATAGGAAGAGGAGTGGGAGGCCCCAGGGCACAACTAAGCAAGAGGACAACTACATTAGAGTGTCTAGTTTGAGAAACAGACGCCTCACAGGTCCTCAATTGGCAGCTTCATGAAATAGTGCCCGCAAAACACCAATCTTAACGTCAACAGTGAAGAGGCGACTTTGGGATGCTGGCCATCTTGGCAGAGTGGCAAAGAAAAAGCCATATCTCAGACTGGCCAATAAAAATAAAAGATTAAGATGGGCAAAAGAACACAGACACTGGACAGAGGAACAGCATCCCGGAGTTGCCTCTTCACTGTTGAAGTTGAGACTGGACAGAGGTACTCTGCCTAGAAGGCCAGCATCCCGGAGTTGCCTCTTCACTGTTGAAGTTGAGACTGGACAGAGGTACTCTGCCTAGAAGACCAGCATCCCGGAGTCGCCTCTTCACTGTTGAAGTTGAGACTGGACAGAGGTACTCTGCCTAGAAGACCAGCATCCCGGAGTCGCCTCTTCACTGTTGAAGTTGAGACTGGTGTTTTGGGGGTACTATTTTTTTTAAATCAGCTGTTTCCAGCTACAATAGTCATTTACAACATTAACAATGTCTACACTGTATTTCTGATCAATTTGATGTTATTTTAATGGCCAAACTTGTGAACGGTAGCGTGTATATCAAATAAAATAAAATCTTATTTGTCACATACACATGGTTAGCAGATGTTAATGCGAGTGTAGCGAAATGCCCGTGCTTCTAGTTCTGACAATGCAGTAGTAACCAATGAGTAATCTAACTAACAATTTCAAAACTACTACCTTATACACACAAGTGTAAAGGGATAAACGATATGTACATAAAGATATATGAATGAGTGATGGTACAGAGCGGCATAGGCAAGATGCAGTAGATGGTATCGAGTACAGTATATAGTACAGTATACATATGAGATGAGTAATGTATGGTATGTAAACAAAGTGGCATAGTTTAAACTGGCTAGTGATACATGTATTACATAAAGATACAGTAGATGATATAGAGTACAGTATATACATATACAAATGAGATGAATAATGTAGAGTATGTAAACATTATATTAAGTGGCATTGTTTAAGGTGGCTAGTGATACATTTTTTTTACATCAATTTCCATTGTTAAAGTGGCTGGAGTTGAGTCAGTGTGTTGGCAGCAGCTTCTCTATGTTAGTGATGGCTGTTTAACAGTCTGATGACCTTGAGATAGAAGCTGTTTTTCAGTCTCTCGGTCCCTGCTTTGATGCAACTGTACTGACCTCGCCTTCTGGATGACAGCGGGGTGAACAGGCAGTGGCTCGGGTGGTTGTTGTCCTTGATGATCTTTATGGCCTTCCTGTGACATCGGGTGGTGTAGGTGTCCTGGAGGGCAGGTAGTTTGCCCTGGTGATGCGTTGTGCAGACCTCACTACCCTCTGGAGAGCCTTAGGGTTGTGGGCGGAGCAGTTTCCGTACCAGGCGGTGATACAGCCCGACAGGATGCTCTCGATTGTACATCTGTAGAAGTTTGTGAGTGCTTTTGGTGACAAGCCGAATTTCTTCAGCCTCTTGAGGTTGAAGAGGCACTACTGCGCCTTCTTCACCACGCTGTCTGTGTGGGTGGACCAATTCAGTTTGTCCGTGATGTGTACGCCGAGGAACATAAAACTTACTACCCTCTCCACTACTGTCCCGTCGATGTGGATAGGGGGGTGCTCCCTCTGCTGTTTCCTGAAGTCCACAATCATCTCCTTTGTTTTGTTGATGTTGAGTGTTGATTTTCCTATATATATGTGTGTGTATATATATATATATATATATATATATATATATATATATATATATATATATATTAGGTTAATACAAAAACTGCCTGATCTTGCAAAAAATTGTGCAGCCATCAGTCTGCTTGACCAGGCTAATCTTCACAGCCATCATCCATTAAATCTATCCCAAGTAACAATCAGCCCAAAGAGCCCAACATGTGAAGGCAGAAGGCAGAGCCAGGCAGTTAGGCAGCCTTCCTTCCACTGGGGAACTGTTGGCTTCTGTTTCCATTATTTATCCTTTAGTAAACCTTCAGTCCTCTCACAACGACCACAGAAGTTTGGAGCGCTTAGTGCCGGGATGCATAAATCAGCAAACCCCCTTTATCATTTCCATTTGTGGGTGTTTTCACTGCAGATTCTTCCAGAAGAAAACCGTTGGTGTAATTGGTACAAGTCAACAGAAGAGACAGACACGGGTTATACATGAATAATAATTCCTAACTACTCCCAGTGGGCCTTGTCAGATGTTCACCTAGCTTGACGAGATTCACCACACACACTGCTCTAGATTTGTCTTGACATCGTTAACATTCCATGTGCTGAATGCTCTGGGCTTTTGTACATTTTGTTGAGGGAGATTTTTTTATTAATTTTTAAAAAATTGCCCACTGTTTGAAAGTGTCTGTAAAGTAAATGTGCTAAAACTTAGAAAAGAGCATCTTGGAAAGTGGTTTCTTGTTAAAACCTGGAGCTGGTTGGTTGAATTTGGGATTTCTACAAATGTCAACAGGATTTATAGAACAGATTAGGTGCAATGTGGACTCATCTTGACTTCAGACCACTTTTAAGGTTTGAAAACCTCAAACAAACTTTGATGTGGGGTGAACCATCCCTTTAAAAAGGGTCTCCTAACAGCCATTCATTATCGAGCAGCAGTTCAAAATGTCTCAGGTGTTTTCAGGGACAGTTCCCTCTTTTAGCTTTGGTCAGACTCAGCCCCATTATCTCCTGTTGAACCAATTACAGCAGGACAAGTTTTTTTTTACAAGTTTGACTCAGGCTTCTGCCTCGCATTATCTGGGTTGATGGGAGTCAAAAGAGTTTATGTGCTCAAAGTCGGGCTTGGATAGCGGAAAGAAAAAATGGCCTTGGGATTAAAACTTGCATTATCCATGTTTTTGTTCAAAGTTTTAAGTGACACAGACATGTGCAGCTCTCAAAAGTGAGAGCAGATATAATTCTGTAACATCTTTCTCTTTCTCCCTGGATTCAGCGCCCAGTCCGACACATCCATATCTGAGAGGGGAAAGAAAGACATAGCTCTGCTCCTGTGATCTATGTCTGAAAACGCTTCATACAGAACCAGACAGATGGTGAAGGGAGAGAGAGAGAGAGGGAAAGAAATCACATTGAGGCCTGTATAAAGGAACGCCCCACAGTCCTGCCACACTGGCGCTTCCTCCAACTATTTTTACTCATTAATCTTAAATCATGGCTGCTCTCCCATTTTGTAATTGACATTGTGAGAATGCCAGGGATTTGTTAAGGGAGATGCTGAGGGAAAAAAGGACCCAGGCTAATTTGAATTAATAGGCGACACAGACGTCAAAGTTGACAGTGACCTCTAAAACAAGCCCCGGCTCATTTGACGGGACTACGTTTTCTCATCTCTACCGCTGCCTGTCTGCCTTCTCCATGCCACAGTATCAGCCTCTCACAGTGGGAACCCACAGGGATGAGAGAAGAGAGAGAGAGAGAATTTAAGACTGACAGGAATAAGGGAAATGTTCAGAGAGAGGCTAGACAACTATGTCAGGAACCAAACATTCCAAGATGGAGAGAGAGAGAGAGAGAGAAAGAGGGGGGAGAAGCATAGAGAGGGAGGGGGGGGGGTGTACACAGAGAGAGCAAAAAAATATACACTTAGAGTTGGATAAACTAGGATTCACAAGGACATATACATGAAACTACCCTCCACAACATAATCTTCAATCCAAATCAAAACTCCAAACCTATAATCTGATTTTGGACTAAATTACCTGGAAAGAGTCCTACTGCCAATGAGTCCTACTATAACAGCCTCCACTCCTCGGGGAAGGCTTTCCACTAGATGTTGGAACATTGCTGCGGGGACTTGCTTCCATTCAGCCACAAGAGCGTTAGTGAGGTCGGGCACTGATGTTGGGCGATTAGGCCTGGCTCGCAGTCGATTTATCCCAAAGGTGTTTGATGGGGTTGAGGTCAGAGCTCTGTGCAGGCCAGTCAAGTTCTTACACACCGATCTTGACAAACCATTTCTGTATGGACTTCACTTTGTGCGCTAGGGCATTGTCATGCTGAAACAGGAAAGGGCCTTCCCCAAACTGTTACCACAAAGTTGTAAGCACCGAATCGTCTAGAATGTCATTATATGCTGTAGCATTGACAAAGCTTCTTCCAATTTCTTCAATCTCACAAGTGGTCCACACCCTGCTGCCACTAAAAGACTTCCACCCTGCTACCATACAGTGGGTAAATGCAAACATTTCCCGTGACTGTGACTGTAATGCCTGCCTGGCCTATCACTCCACCATGGACTTGAACATCCATTATGATCTTCATAAGGATCCTAAAGACTTTGCTCACACCTACTGGTCTGAGGCCAAATCACATTGGACACTTTATAGAACACAAAGCATTCACTATCTCAGGCTGGAATAGTCTAGGCCTGAGGTCAACTGCCTTTAGCTTAAAGACTAGGAACCCAGACTTCACCAAAGACATCTGAAATACAGACATTGTACTGGGTGACTCACTTTTACTTGAGTAATTTTCTATTTAGGTATCTTTACTTTTACTCAAGTGTGAGAATTGGGTACTTTTTCCACTAATGATTTATTCCTTCGACAAACACTTGCCACGTGTCCAAACTTTTTACAATTGTAACACGGCAGCGGCTTCTGTACCTTTTCTGTGAACACACCCCGAAAGATGGTGAACTATGCCTGGGCAGGGCGTAGCCAGAGGAAACTCTGGTGGGGGTCCGTAGCAATCCTGACGTGCAAATCGGTCATCCGACCTGGGTATAGGGGCGATAGACTAATCGAACCATCTAGTAGCTGGTTCCCTCCGAAGGTTCCCTCAGGATAGCTGGCGCTCGAAGTCTCGCAGTTTTATCTGGTAAAGCGAATGATTAGAGGTCTTGGGGCTGAAACGTTCTCAACCTATTATAAAACTTTAAATGGTTAAGAAGCCTGGCTCGATCTCTTGTAGCTGGGCGTGGAATGCGAGCCGCCTAGTGGGCCACTTTTGGTAAGCAGAACTGACACTGCGGGATGAACCGAATGCCGGGTTAAGGTGCCCAATGCCGACGCTCATCAGACCCCAGAAAAGGTGTTGGTCGATATAGACAGCAGGACGATGGCCATGGAAGTCAAAATCCGCTAAGGAGTGTATAACAACTCACCTGCAGAATCAACTAGCCCTGAAAATGGATGGCGCTGGAGCTTTGGGCCCATACCTGGCCGTCGCCAGCCACGGGAGCCTCGAGGGCTACGCCGCGACGAGTAGGAGGGCCGCCGCGGTGAGCACAGAAGCCTAGGGCGCGGGCCCGGGTGGAGCCGCTGCAGGTGCAGATCTCGGTGGTAGTAGCAAATATTCAAGGCCAAATTGGAGTAGGGTTCCATGTGAAGAGCAGTTGAACATGGGTTCAGATCCCCAAATCCGGAGTAGCGGAGTGCGGTAAAAGAGACCGATCCCAGAGAAGCTGGCGGGAGCCCCGGGGAGAGTTCTCTTTTCTTTGTGAATGGCAGGGCACCCTTGAATGGGTTCGCCACTGAGAGAGGGGCCCAAGCCCTGCAGTTGTTTTTTTTTAACCTTTATTTTACTAGGTAAGTCAGTTAAGAACAAATTCTTATTTTCAATGACGGCCTAAGAACAGTAGGTTAACTGCCTGTTCAGGGGCAGAACGACAGATTTTGTACCTTGTCAGCTCGGGGATTTGAACTTGCAACCTTTCGGTTACTAGTCCAATGCTCTAACCACTAGGTTACCCTGCCGCTACCCTGCCGCCCCAAGTTCCGGCGGCATTCGGTGAGCTCTCGCTGGCAAGTGAAAATCTGCGGAGAGGGTGTAAATCTCACGCCGGGCCGTACCCATATCAGCAGCAGGTGTCGATCTATAAGCCCTGATAATGGTGAAGTGGGCAATAAACATACAGTAAATCAAATACAGTAAATCAAATACAGTAAATCAAATACAGTACAAGAAAGGGGAACAATATATAACCGTAAACAAAAAACGGTTGCCGGTCGGAGGGCCGTTGTGCGAAATAGACCAATGAGGAGTGGATAAACGGCGCGAGACTCTACGAACCTCCGAAGACGGGATAGGCTCCTCCTTACCCTCGGTATGTGGTTCTGAGCCGGGAGTTGGCTTAGGCTTCTCGTCCGAGCTCAGTTCCCCGCATTGCCACATCGCCTGGGTTGCGCCCAACCAGCTCAATTCCCCCTTTCTCGGTGGTGCACCTGTGGACAGGTGCGTCGGCCGCGTCTGAAGGGGATAAGGGGTTGCTGGTAAACCAGGTCTTCCCAACTTGGGCTCCAATACCAAGCGCCTGCCCACAGGATAGTATGAGCAGGTAACAGAGGGGCCCTCTAGTAGGACCCCTCCGGTCCCTTCTTGCATGACACCTGGCCTGGGCAGGTCAAACTGTCTCTGATATGGGAACGGATATGGGTTAGTTCAGGGAGGTAAGGGAGGTATCCCTCTAGTAGGGCACTTCCAACCCCTCCTTGTAGGTCACCTGTTCACAGGTGTTGATAACGATGAAAACAAGTGTAGCCAACCAGAGAATGGTGGCTCGAACACATCCCCAGCTCCGGCTGGGAGGAGGGAACTAAGTTCAGAGAGACGACTGAAGGAGCTCCGGCTGGGAGGAGGGAACTAAAGTTCAGAGAGACGACTGAAGGAGCTCCGGCTGGGAGGAGGGAACTAAGTTCAGAGAGACGACTGAAGGAGCTTCGGCTGGGAGGAGGGAACTAAGTTCAGAGAGACGACTGAAGGAGCTTCAGCAACATCAGTCCGATCACAGAGCCTCTGTGGTGAAACGTTTAAACGCTCGTCACCCACATACTTAGGCAACTAGCTTCTCGGAGCATGAAGTGGGATGGCATGTGACTAACCGTTAGCAAAAACATACTGTCTACGGATGGGTCCTAGGTTCCGAGGTCCCGGGGGTAATAACTATCCCCATGGTGAATAGAGCGGATAAATATGCAGGCCGAAAGGGAGGTACACTACATGCATACGCGCACATGGTCAGGGGCGGAATGGTAACATGTATCACTCACACCGGCGAAACCAGCACATAGTGTTAGAGTTCCTTACAAATGCAGAGGGCCATCCGACGCACGGTAGAATAATCCCTCTCTTTTTGTGTCACCCTCAGGTCTCTCGCAGTGACGGACGGAGTCAAGCAGTAGGAATCGGATGCCCTCTCCAGCTGGAGGATGCCAGATACAGTAGCGCTAGTCCTCGGCGACCTCGTTTCCAGGTAAGTAGTGCGCAGCTCGTAGGCCGACTGACGGCCAGTCGATAAGCCGGAAGCGAGTCCACCCTGCCATGCGGATCAACCGAGGGTGAAATGGAGACGAGTCCCGCTTCGACCGGTGCTCCTCATGTCAAAGTGAAGAAATTCAATGAAGCATGGGTAAAGGGCGGGAGTGATTATGACTTGATTAAGGTAGGCAAATGCCTCGTCCTCTAATTAGTGACGTGCATGAATGGATGAACGAGATTCACACTGTCCCAAGGGAACGGGCTTGGCGGAATCAGGGGGCAAAGAAGACCAGAAGACCCTGTTGAGCTTGACTCTAGTCTGGCACTGTGAAGAGACATGAGAGGTGTAGAACAAGTGGGAGGCCCCGGCCGCCGGTGAAATACCACTACTCATCGTTTTTTCACTTACCCGGTGAGGCGTGGAGGCGAGCCCCGAGGTGGCTCTTGCTTCTGGCGTCAAGTACCTGGCAACCCGATCCGGGGACAGTGGCAGGTGGGGAGTTTGACTGGGGCGGTACACCTGTCAAACGGTAATGCAGGTGCCCTAAGGCAAGCTTAGGGAGGACAGAAACCTCCAGTGGAGCAGAAGGGCACAAGCTTGATTGATCTTGATTTTCAGTATGAATGCAGACCGTGAAAGCAGGGCCTCATGATCCTTCTGACTTTTTGGGTTTTAAGCAGGAGGTGTCAGAAAAGTTACCACAGGGATAACTGGTTTGTGGCGGCCAAGCGTTCATAGTTACGTCACTTTTTGATCCTTCGATGTCGGCTCTTCCTATCATTGTGAAGCAGAATTCACCAAGCTTGTTCACCCACTAATAGGGAACGTGAGCTGGGTTTAGACAGTCGTGAGACAGGTTAGTTTTACCCTACTGATGATGTGTTGTTGCAATAGTAATCCTGCTCAGTACGAGAGGAACCGCAGGTTCAGTCATTTGGTGTATTTGCTTGGCTGAGGAGCCAATGTGCGAAGCTACCATCTGTGGGATTATGACTGAACACCTCTAAGTCAGAATCCCCCCTAAACGTACCGATACCGTAGCGCCGCGGATCTTCGGTTGGCCCGGGAAAGCCTGCCTCTTTTGGCAGGTGAGTAGACCTGTTCGTGACGTGGTTGGGGTGTGGCCGGATGAGTTGCCGCCCCTCTCCTGATGCACACCATTATGTTTGTGGGGAACCTGGTGCTAAATCACTCGTAGACGACCTGATTCTGGGTCAGGGTTTCGTACGTAGCAGAGCAGCTCACTCGCTGCGATCTATTGAAAGTCAGCCCTCGATCCAAGCTTTTGTCGGGACAGAAGGCATTTTCCTCCACCTTCCTCTTTCTTTACTAACGGGTTACCAGGTGCCCAGAGAAGGGCCAGGATCCAGAGTATGAGAGGCCAGAGGCCCAGAGAGAGAGAGAGGGCAAGCAGGCTAGTGAAGGTGGAGACCCGGGTTGAAGGTTCCATCAGCACCTGGTAATCCATATGTGTGTGGACATAATCACCAGGTGCACGCGGAAGGGCCAGAGTAAGAGAGGCCAGAAGCCCAGAGAGGCGAGGGCAAGCGGGCAGTCTCACCTCATATCTCACATACCCAAGTTATGTCAATTGGGAAAACCACTTCGCCAAACGACAGTAAAACCTTCTGTACATTACGGTCTCATCTCATATCTCAAACACCCAAGTTTTATGTAAATTGGGAGAACCACTTCACCAAACGACAATAAAACTGATTTGTTCCTTCCTTCCGTCCGTCTATCATTCGATTCAATCGACATGCGTCTACCACTCCTGGAATATTATCGTGAAACCACACAGTCTCTATGTCCAACGAATCACCAGAAATGACACCTTTAACCAGTGCCTTACCTGCTTTCCACATCATACGTCAACATCTTGTTGAACCACAGAACTTTCTCCTTTTGTTCTGTTGACACACACGAAATCAGCTCCTGGTCACTCAATTCGTCGAAATCAGCTCCTGGTCACTCAATTCGTCGAAATCAGCTCCTGGTCACTCAACTGGTTAACCAATTCGTCCTTCACCATCTTGGGAGACCGCAAACAGGTCACCCCCCCAAAAAAACATCCTTGCTTGTGAATCGCACTCCAACCATAAAACTGCTGTTCATTTCGCTAATATGGCCTGTTTATTGCCTTACCTCCTCACGCCATTTGCACACACTGTATATAGACTTTCATTTAGTCTATTGTGTTATTGACTGTACACTTGTTTATTCCATGTGTAACTCTATGTTTTTGTTTGTGTCGCACTGCTTTGCTTTATCTTGGCCAGGTCACAGTTGTTGATGAGAACCTTTTCTCAACTAGCTTACCACTGTTCTTCACCATCGTCCCCTCATTGACACCAACTGTACTCGCGCCAAGAGAATCACATGATACTTCCGCTTCCGAAGTAGCACCCCTACTGTTCTCATTCCAGCCCAGCTGTTGCTTCACCAACATTTTCTCCATTTCATCTGCACTACTCGCCGCCATCTCCCTCCCTGAATCAAGTTGTAAAACCGCAAAGAAGCCCTGCATGTCCTCCCCTATGCAGTGCCTTAGCCTGCTGCATCATCCGGGAGGCCCTTGCTAGATGTTTTTTTTTTCTTTCTACAGAATTCCATGCCCATGACGTAGATGCTGTCATTCATGACAGGTGTGCCATTTTCCCATCTCTATGGTCACGTGAGGACAGTGGGCACTCGTGGCAGGTGTGTCCACTTATAACGCTATGGCAAGGTATTTATACGGGCAGGTTCGGGTTCGGCCTCCATTCAATCCGCGTCCTTCACCCAGACAGAGTTGAATTCTTGAGCACGACAAACAACTCTCACAAACAACAACCAGTATGTATGCGTCATTGAAATGTGAGTACAAGCCTTTTATCTTATAGAAGAGGAAAAGAAGAGGACTCCCAAACCATTGCTTGTTTTGTATAGATGAACAGCTAAATGGCAGCAAAATACTAACAGCTCAGTTAAAACCGCCATTTTGGATTCTATTGATATATTCCTTTTGGTACTTGTCGTGTTAATGGCCCCATGTTCATAGTTTTTGCACGTTGCCTTTGTTATGCTAACTAGGCCTGTTAAATGGCTATGCTTGCTACTTGTTACCTTTATTGTTTGACTACTTGACATATTTATGCATAGTTTTACTTATTTATATGCTATTTTCATATTGTCTTTGATTATTGCCATTAACAGCCGATTAATTATGTATGTTCCTTGCTGTTATTGACGTTATTATTTGCATCTTTCTGTGTCTCCTCTTAGATAAACCATACTCCAACCAAGTCTCATGTCAACAACTGTCCATCATTCCCTGACATATATCATCTCCATTACCAGAATCTATACTGACCTGCGTCTCCGCCTCAACGTGCTCTTTAAAACTGGAGTCCCACACTAAATGGGCATCGCTATAACGCTCACCTAAACCGTAGTTAGTCTTATAACTGAAGAATATTGTGACAACTAGGAATCCAAAGTTTTGTTCAGTGTTTCCCTGGACACCCTTATTAGGTGAGGAAATGCAGGAAATGTATAAATTGTCTTAAATGTAATCGAAAATGTTATCTATGTACTGTATATCTAAGTACTGTACTGTATATCCTAATCAATAAAACTGTATGAATACGGCCTTAAATTACATATATTTTTTGCAAGTATAGTAAAATCAATTAATAAAATGACTAACTGTAAAAAAAACACATTTTTATTTTTAGTGTTAGAGAAAATGTTTATATTTTCCAAAGGTCTCTCAATCAAAACTTCTGCTCCATTGCTGTGAACATCTCACAGGGCTCTAGCTTGGCTTCCTGAACTCGTTAGGAATTCACCTTTCATCTCATATTAATATTGTCTATCTATGAGAAAGTGTTTTTTTGTTTAAACTCTACGAGTGTTTTTTTTGTTGAAACTTTTTTGTTTGCTACTGTATGCTACATGCTTATTACATTCATATTGCAATACATTTAATTTTTTAACAATTGAGTTCTATTTGGCTACTTCTATGCTACTTTCGGGAATTTGTTTCAATATATTTCATCATGGGTTGTGTAACCTGTGCGCAATGATGTGCCAAATCTGTGATTTAGTACATTTTTCTTGGGTTAGCATTAGAATAAACCAACTCAATATTTGCATCCGTAGGTGATAGTATCTCTCTAGGAGCTGATCCGTCGGCAGTATTGTGGAATAATATTAAGGAACGATTTGAAAGCGAGAAAGCTGATCCGAGAGCAGCGCTGCCTTTCTTTCCTATCAGTATCGACATACGCTCCAACGACACACTTAGCGACTGTTCCCTGTGTGCTGTTGTGGGAAACACCTTCGGCTGTTGTAGGATAGATGAATCTTTAAAAAACTCATGTTTAAGTTCCATCGCTATGGGAAACAGGGCCCTGGCTGATTCATAACCGCCATCTGACAGCACACCGCGGTGTTATAGTGGAAATAGTGGAAATACATGGTCCATTACATCCATATCTCCAGATTATGTTTAAATCTGTTTTTTTTCTGACTGAGGAGCATAGTTCACCCTAAAAAATCCCTGGTTCAACCCTCCTCTCCCCAGGTGGAGAGATGTGACACAGGTAACTGGAGCCTATGCTAACTGAGATAGGTGTCACCAAGGAAACAGTCCTCATGGAGAGAACTATATGACCTGGCTCTCTAGTGCAGGTCTCTGGGGGGTAAAAAGGCTGTTGAAAACACAACACACTGAGGGAGCCGGCTCCACGGTGTGGAAAGTGTCACTGTCTACACATGGAGTTTCTTCTGATCAATTGTGTTGCAGTGTTAAAAGCCTTTTAAGATGCTTTTTTCCCCGTAAATTACCCTTTTCTGTTCAATTTGCTTCCTTCAGTTTGTCTCGGCAAGAGACTGACAATGTGGAAATTGCTCAACTGCGGCAATCCTGATGCAAGATCTGAAAGAAAAAAAAACACATTTCAGGATTTAGACTGGTGTAAAAGCCAGCATTTAAGTATATCAACAGTATGTAAGAACAAAACGTGTGAAGCAACCAAGCCTTTTTGAGACTGCATGGTGCTCCTGAGCTGCCCCGTTCTTACATAGTGAACAAAAATATAAACGCAACCTGCAACAATTTCAACAATTTTACTGTGTTACAGGAAATAAGTCAATTTATATGAATTCATTAGGCCCTAATCTATGGATTTCACATGACGGATTTCACATGACTGAGCATGGGGTGGGCCAACCCCACCCCACCCACTGGGGAGCCAGGCCCAGCCAATCACAATGAGTCTTTCCAGACAAAAGGGCTTTGTTACAGACAAAAATACTCCTCAGTTTCATCAGCTGTCCGAGTGGCTGGTCTCAGACGATCCCGCAGGTGAAGAAGGCAGAAGGGGAGGTCCTGGGTTGTCGCGGTTACACGTGGTCTACGTTTGAGACGCCGGTTGGACTTACTGACAAATTCTCTAAAGCGGCTTATGGTAGAGAAATTAACATTCAATTATCTGGCAACAGCTCTGGTGGACATTCCAGCAGTCAGCATGCCAATTGCACGCTCCCTCAAAACTTGCGACATCTGTGCATTGTGTTGTGTGACAAAATTGCACATTTTCCGCTGGCCTTTTATTGTCCCTAGCACAAGGTGCACCTGTGTAATGATCATACTTCCTGATATGTCACACCTGTCAGGTGGATGGCTTATCTTGGTAAAGGAGAAATGCTCACTAACAGGGATGTAAACGAATTTATGAACAAAATTTGAGAGAAATAAGCTTTTTTTTGAGTATGGAATATTTCTGGGATGTTTAATTTCAGCTCATGAAACATTGGACCAACGCTTTACATGTTGCGTTTATATTTTTGTTCAGTATAATATTTGGTTTTGGTTGAAGATCTGATCTGAACATTCAAAAATATGCAAAAATAAGAGAAAACCAGAAAGGGGCAAATACTGTTTCACAGCAAATTTAATTCCATTTTATGTCCTTAGCAATTCTACAAAGGAGACAGTTGGATAAAATATTCTGTATCCATGCTTCTGATTAGACAAAACAGATGAAAAAGAACTTAATTTCAAATTAAGTGTTTATTAGTCTCAATTGGAATTCTCATCTCGTTACATTTCCGTCGACTAAAATGAAAGTAATTTGTAATAATTACATATATTTTCCAGGCCATCTCATTTCGTTATCGTCATAGTTTTAGTATGGAAAAATAAGTAGATGAAAAGTATTTTCCATCATTGTTGACAAAATTAACACTGATATGATGAACAGTATTTTTTACATTACTATGAGGAATTTTCAGTCTGACGTGCAGCTTATTTTTGATTTATTTGACCTTTATTTAATTTAACTAGGCAAGTCAGTTAAGAACAAATTCTTATTTTCAATGATGACCTAGGAACAGTGAGTTAACTGCCTTGTTCAGGGCTAGAACAACAGATTTTTACCTTGTCAGCTCGGGGATTCGATTGCGCAACCTTTCCGTTACTAGTCCAATGCTCTAACCACTAGGCTACCTGCCACCCCTATAAAGGCTTCATACACACTACATAAATGCGTCACACATGATCTATCACCCTATGAAGGCCTACACCGGCCAAACCCGGACAACGCTGGGCCAATTGTGCGCCACCCTATGGGACTCCCGATCACGGCCGGTTGTGGTACAACCAGGGTTTCTGTAGTGACGCCTCTAGCACTGAAATGCAGTAGCTTAGACCCCTGCACCACCCTATGGGACTCCCGATCACGGCCGGTTGTGGTACAACCAGGGTTTCTGTAGTGATGCCTCTAGCACTGAAATGCAGTAGCTTAGACCCCTGCACCACTCTGGAACCCTCCTGTGTCTGTGAGAATCAGGGCTACCACTCAATGCCATTTTGATCTACGGTGTTCGATTTATAAACCGGAACCGACACCAGAAGCAATACATTTTTAGTAAAATTGGCCTAAGTTTGCATCTTTACAGAAAATGTGCTGTGACCGGAGCTCTGGATTTGCTTGGCTGCATTTTTAAAAAACAAAAATAGCAGAGATATTATTTTGGAAATAGCAACTTGGATTAAATATGAGGATGTTTGCTTTTCCATCCTTTGCAGTTTACTACTGAATATGGGTGCAAATGTATGCTCAGATATGTCACCTCCACGTGAAGAAGAAGCACAATGATTTCCGGTGCCTGAACAGGTCAAATTATTTGGCCGCTGGACATTGATGATGAGTCAGATTTAGCCCATTTTCGATCAGACATAGGATGATGAATATTCTATATCATGTAAGAATATCTATTGAAATTATGCATATTTTGTTAAGGATACATAAATGATAATGTAATGACTACAGATATGATACATTTCGGAAAATATGTGTATTCGTTCATGCCTAAAAATAAAGGTTTAGATATGTCAGCATGTTGACACACCCTTTCCGGAGTTAGAATCAGATGCGTTTCTTGAACATATCTCACCCCCGATATCTCCCAGGAAACTCATGGTAGCAGGGAGATTTCTGAGAATGCCAAGAGTGTGCAAAGCTGTCATCAAGGCAAAGGGCGGCTACTTCGAAGAATCTAAAAATCTAAAATATGTTTTGATTTTGTTATGAACGATTGAAGATGTTTCACTTCAAACTAGGTATTACAGGACACTATATACAGTGTCAATAAAAAGGTTAGTAACTTTCTGCTGATTTATGAAGATTCTCTCTCCTGATCCACAGGTTACTGGGTTGTGAGAGGTGTTTACGTGGGTTGATGGACCTGCAAAGCTTGAGCGTGTGTGTGTGTGTTTTTGTGTGTATGTGGTTGCTTTTGTGTGTGTGTGTGTGTGTGTGTGTATATGTGTGTGTGTGTGTCAGAGCCAAGATGATTTGGAGTAGTGCTACAGTACCTGAGACTACCACATCAGGTATTCCTCTTCTGTTCCCATTCTGGAGACCAGGGCTTGTTACTACCTGTTACAATGGTGTCAACATGTTGTGGCTGATCTTTCAGCGGGGGGAGCGGGTGAATGTGCCAAAGACCTGACTGAGCCCAGCACCATGCGGTATGGCTCGTTATACTGTTGTGTGTGTGTGTTTTGTACTGAGAAACATGTATCTTGGTTCCAGAACAAAATTTCCTTGTGTTGGGGGATTTCATCAAGGTAAGTGTTTCTTGGTGTAGCACATATAATACTGGGATATCAACCATTCAAAGTTGGCCTTAGTGGGTGCGACCATGGAATTATATGGGAGTGACCTTATTGAGTAAAGTATTTGTCATCAGGCTATGTGCTTTGCTACCAAAAACATTACACTTTGGTAGTCGCTAGTTAACACATAAGTCATAATTATGGCTAAACCCTGCCAATTTCCACAATTTAAATTGAACCTTAAACCTAACTTTCACCACACTGATAACCTTATGCCTAACCCCAACCTTAAATTAGGTCAAAAAATATTTTTGTTTTCAGGAACTTTTACAATATGGCCATTTTTGACTTTGTGTCTGTTCTATCTAGTGGAAACCATTTCCCCTGGCCTCAAGGGAGAAAAACAACAACAGATCCTACCTTCCAGCTAGCTAATTAACAACCTAAACCTATAGGGAAGGGTCTGGGTGGGCATCTGTCCGCGGTGGCGGCTCTGGCGCTGGACGTGGACCCCACTCCATCATTTTCTTAATCCACCTCCTTAGCGTCCTTTGAGTGGCGACCCTCGCCGCCGACCTTGGCCTAGGAACCGTAACAAAGGGCCCCACTGGACTGAGGGGCAGCTCGGGACTGACGTAGCTCAGGACTGAGGGGTAGCTCAGGACTGAGGGGTATCTCAGGACTGAAGGATAGCTCAGGACTGAAGGACTGAGGGTTAGCTCAGGCTGGTTGAAGGCTCTGGCAGCTCCTGGCTGACCGGCGGCTCTGGCAGCTCCTGGCTGACTGGCGGCTCTGGCAGCTCATGGCTGACTGGCGGCTCTGGCAGCTCATGGCTGACTGGCGGCTCTGGCAGCTCATGGCTGTCTGGCAGCTCCAGGCTGACTGGCGGCTCTGGCAGATCCTGGCTGACTGGCGGCTCTGGCAGATCCAGGCTGACTGGCGGCTCTGGCGGCTCCATGCTGATTGGCGGCTCTGGCGGCTCCATGCTGACTGGCGGCTCTGGACAGACGGGAGACTCTAGCAGCTCTGGACAGACAGGACACTCTAGCAGCTCTGGACAGACGGGAGGCTCTAGCGGCTCTGGACAGACGGGAGAATCTAACGGCACTGGAGAAATGAGAGACTAACGGCACTGGAGAAACGGGAGACTCTAGCAGCTCTGGACAGACAGGAGACTCTAGCAGCTCTGGGCAGACGGGCAGCTCAGGCGGCGCTGGGCAGACGGGCAGCTCAGGCGGCGTGGGCAGACTGGCAGCTCAGGTGGCGCTGGGCAGATGGGCAGCTGGCGCTGGGCAGACGGGCAGCTCAGACGGCGCTGGGCAGACGGGCAGCTCAGGCGGTGCTGGGCAGACGGGCAGCTCAGGCGGCGCTGGGCAGACGGGCAGCTCAGGCGGCGCTGGGCAGACGGCCAGCTCAGGCGGCGCTGGGCAGAAGGGCAGCTCTGGCGGCGCTGGGCAGACGGCCTGCTCAGGCGGCGCTGGGCAGACTGGAGACTCCGGCAACGCTGGAGAGGAGGAAGGCTCTGGCAGCGCTGGACAGAGAAGCTCTGGCGCCTCTGGACTGAGGGGCTCTGGCGCCTCTGGACTGAGGGGCTCTGGCACCTCTGGACTGAGGGGTGGAAGCTCTGGCAGCGCCGGACAGGCAGGAGACTCCGGCTGTGTTGGAGAGGAGGTATTGATGGGACGGAGAGACAGCCTGGTGCGGGGTGCCGGCACTGTTGGTACCGGGCTGGGGACACGCACCTCAGGGTGAGTGCAAGGAACAGGACACACCGGGTTGTGAAGGTGTACTGGAGACCTGGTGTGTATAGCCGGCATCAAATCCTCCGGAACTCCAACACAAGTTTCAGGCAGAGTACGAGGAACTGACACAGGTGGCATTGGACAGCTAACACACTCCTCAGGGTGAATGCCGTGCATACTATGCCAAACCAACAGCTCTCTCTCTACTCTGTCCAATACCTCCTCAACATTCCCAGACGCACACCTCAACTTCGCCGACTGCTCTGATTCCATCCATGGCTCCTTACGGTAAACAGGGGGAGTTGGCTCAGGTCTGACTCCTGACTCTGCCACACTCTCCCTGTGCCCCCCCCAAGACATTTTTGGGGCTGTCTCTCGGCCTTCCTACCGCGCCGCCGTGCTCGTTTCGCCAACCTCATTCTCCTGTAACCTTCCTCGCACTGCTCCATCGAATCCCAGGCGGGCTCCGGCACTCTCCCTGGGTCGACCGCCCACCTGTCTATCTCTTCCCAAGTTGTATAGTCCAGATTCTGCTCCCATGTCCAGAAATCCTGACATTGCTGCCTCTCCTGCTCCTCGTAATGTCGCCTCTCTGCTTTCGCTGCCTCCAGCTCTGCTTTGGGGCGGCAATATTTCCCTGGCTCTGCCCAGGGTCCTTTTCTGTCCAACTCGTCCACCCATGTCCATGAGTCTTGTGATGCTGGCTGCTTCTCCTGCTGCTGCTTTTGCTGCTGCTTCTGTTTACCACGTCCTTGGTTGGTGGGTGATTCTGTAACGGCTTTCTTCCTGGGAAAGAGAGGACCAAAGCGCAGCGTGGTGAGTGTTCATCTTCTTTAATAATAAATCCCAACTGAACACTTCAAATGACAAAACAACAAATGTGAAAACTGAAAACAGTCCTATCTGGTGCATAGACACAAAGACAGGAAACAATCACCCATAAACCCCAACACAAAACAAGCTACCTAAATATGGTTCCCAATCAGAGACAATGACTAACACCTGCCTCTGATTGAGAACCAAATCAGGCCAAACACAGAAACGGACAAACTAGACACACAACATAGAATGCCCACCCAGCTCACGTCCTGACCAACACTGAAACAAGGAAAACACACAAGAACTATGGTCAGAACGTGACAAGGAGTGGGGAACCTTTTTGCCATCAAGGGCCATTTGGATATTTAAAGATTCATTCGGGGGCCATATTATTAAAATGAGCTATTTTCTGTTTTATTCATGTTTTAATGTGACTTTAATCACTGACGTTGGTTTTATAGTTTAAATATGACTTTTATGATGTTTCTTGTGTCCTTGAGTATTTAGAAAAGTGCTAGTCCTATTTAAATACATATTCGTATTGTAGATAATGTTGTTGTTATTATTATGATTACTTGTTCAAACTCACCTCTAATGCGATGGCTGAAACTGCTTATCTTTGACGAGGCGTTTGATGTCAGCCGGCAGTGAAGATGACAATACTCGCAGCTGTTTTTCCACGTTTGTGTCAGTCTTGAGCAGAATCGAGTCTTTACAAGAGTCAGTTTGGAAAATAACTACTCACAGCAGTAGGTCATCCCGAACACAGATGCAAATTTAAGTGCATGTCTCCTCAGAATGAGGAAAATGCTCAGCGCTAACGTATATTTTGTAGAACTCAAGGAGAGGGAGGTTGTTGTTCCTGGCTTTGAGCTCCTCATTGCTCTGCAGACTTCATGTTGTAGGCCATCCGGCACATCCGCTGGTTCAACGTTAAACGGGGCTGCAAATATGTTCAACTCCAGTTGTTTACTTTTCCCATCCTCAAACCGCTCACAAAATGCATTCGTGAGCTTTCCACACTCACCGGCATATTCCCACGTAATCTCAGGCTCTTGTCCTTGCAGAAAAATGCACTGTTACCCCTTTCTAGTTGGACTTGCCATAGCTTTAATTTCGCTTCGAACAATTTCACATTTGACAGCAGATCGCTGAGTAGATGGTTCGGCTCTTGGAGCTTGACGTTAAAATCAGACAGATGCTTGGTTAAGTCCACCATGAAGGCCAAATCACACATCCACTTGTCATCACTCAGCTCTCAGGTTTCTCCTTCACCTCCATGAATTGTTTTACTTCCTCCTTCATACGGCAAAACCGCGCGAGAGCATGTTTCCACGGCTCAACCATCGCACCTCACAGTGGTAAACCAGATCACCATAATCCGATTCAAGATCACTCAATAGCTCCTTAAACTGGCGGTTGTTCAGCCCTTTGCTTTTGATCAAATTGATGGTCAACGCTACAGTTTCCGCTACGTTGTTCGCCTTCAGGGACTGTGCACATAGACTGTCTTGATTTAAGATGCAGTTGCATTCAATTAAATCACTTGGATCAAGACTCATTTTTTTTTTTCACTAATGCGGTAAATCCCTTTTTCGAGCCAACCATGGCTGTTGTACTTGCAACTCATTCAGTTTAGCATGGTTCGAGCTCTAATGACGCTCCAAATTAGCCTTTTTCATTACTGCAAACTAGGCATACAGGTTTGCCTTTCACTTTAAAATGTTATGTTTGTGGAAAAACGACGTCAAGAGATTTATTTAAAAAATAAATGTATTTATGAATTGGCCCGGGGGCCTGATCAAACGGTCTCACGGGGCGTATACGGCCCGGAGGCCGGACGTCCCCCACCCCTCCTGCTTTAGAGCATGTGCCATCCTTCAGCACAACATGTCACCCTTCATAAAGCACATGTTTATATCATATTCGACATAGTGGGGTTATGTCATATTTGATATTGGTGATTGTGTCACACAGTTATGCCACATTTATTAACCCTTTAGAAATCACGACATGTGGTTATAGATGCTTTGTAACACATTATGTAGTGCACAAGCATTTTGCTACACACGCAATAAACATCTGCTAAACACGTGTATGTGACCAATAAAATGTAATTTGATTTATGAAGGCATTATGAAGGATTTATGAAGGATTTATGAAGGCATTATGAAGAATTTATGAAGGCATTATGAAGGATTTATGAAGGCATTATGAAGGATTTATGAAGGCATTATGAAGGCATTATGAAGGATTTATGAAGGCATTATGAAGGCATTATGAAGGATTTATGAAGGCAGTATGAAGGATTTATGAAGGCATTATGAAGGATTTCCTGAAGGCATTATGAAGGATTTATGAAGGCATTATGAAGGCATTATGAAGGCATTATGAAGAATTTATGAAGGCATTATGAAGGATTTATGAAGGCATTATGAAGGATTTATGAAGGCATTATGAAGGCATTATGAAGGATTTATGAAGGCATTATGAAGGCATTATGAAGGATTTCCTGAAGGCATTATGAAGGATTTCCTGAAGGCATTATGAAGGATTTATGAAGGCATTATGAAGGCATTATGAAGGCATTATGAAGAATTTATGAAGGCATTATGAAGGATTTATGAAGGCATTATGAAGGATTTATGAAGGCATTATGAAGGCATTATGAAGGATTTATGAAGGCATTATGAAGGCATTATGAAGGATTTATGAAGGCATTATGAAGGCATTATGAAGGATTTCCTGAAGGCAGTATGAAGGATTTATAAGCTGAACGTCATTTAAAGCAGGACCGAATTTTCAATGCAATTTCAACATATACATAGTGCTGATGATTATCTTGAGATTATATTGATGTAACAACCTGCTAGTCAGCTTAAATCAATGTACCTAAGTAGCCATTTTAGCCTAATTTCAATCTTTACAACGCTGGTTGAAATGAGTTAAAAACAGTACTGGTTGATTTGTTTGGTTTTTCTTCAAATCCAATGTATTTTACATGTTGATTCCACATCACAATACATTGGTAAATAATGTTGAAACAACGTTGATTCAACCAGTGTGTGCCCAATGGGTATTCACTCATCCAGTAAGTCTTGAGGGGAAACCAGTGTAAGCACTACTCTGCTCTTATTGTTAAAAATGGCAGAACACCACAGCCTCTCGATTCTACCACATCCGTAAGCAGAAGACAGCTAGCAATACGAACCACAAAATCAATGGACAGAGAGAGAATGTAGCTGTTAAAAGCATTAAACGGATACAACTGTCTGGAACACAAGTGGGCAGCGAGAATGCCAGGGGACTAGTTTAGCCTTTCAGGCCTTCTCTAAACGGCTTGTATCATCTCCATGGCTGCACAGTGCAGTGTTGTTTTAGAACATGGGGTCCTCAGTGCTGCTGCCAGGCGCAACGCTAAGGCTTTTAGAGGGGCGCCAATACACTGTGGCTGTCTGTGCACTTCCCATTTCATCTTTCCAGGCAGACCTTAACACCACCATTCAGGTCAGATCAGGGAAGCCACTGTGTGTCTGGAGGTGATTTGATTCTAAATTTGTCACAACCTGACCATAGTTTGCTTTGTAAGTTTCTATGTTTTGTTTGGTCAGGGTGTGATCTGAGTGGGCATTCTATGTTACATGTCTAGTTTGTCTGTTTCTGTGTTTTGTTTGGTCAGGGTGTGATCTGAGTGGGCATTCTATGTTACATGTCTAGTTTGTCTATTTCTATGTTTGGCCTGATATGGTTCTCAATCAGAGGCAGGTGTTAGTCATTGTCTCTGATTGGGAACCATATTTAGGTAGCCTGTTTGGTGTTGGGTTTTGTGGGTGATTGTTCCTGTCTCTGTGTTTGCACCATATAGGGCTGTTTTAGGTTTTCACGTTTCTTGTTTTGTTAGCCTGTTCATGTGTAGAGTCTTTATTAAAGAACCATGAATAGAAACCACGCTGCATTTTGGTCCGCCTCTCCTTCACCAGAAGAAAACAGTTACAGATTCACCCACCACAACAGGACCAAGCGGCGTGGTAACGGGCAACAGCAACAGCGGCGCAAAGAGGAATGGACATGGGACGATGTATTGGACGGCAAGGGTTGCTACACATGGGAGGAGATCCTGGCGGGAAAGGATCGCCTTCCATGGGAACAGGTGGAGGCAGCTAGGAGAGCAGAGGCAGCCGGAGAGAGGAGCCGGCGATATGAGGGAACACGGCTGGCAAGGAAGCACGAGAGGCAGCCCCAAAAATTTATTGGGGGGTGGCACACAGGAAGTATGGCGAAGCCAGGTAGGAGACCTGAGCCAACTTCCTGTGCTTACCGGGGGGCCAGAGAGACCGGGCAGGCACCGTGTTATGCTGTGGAGCGCACGGTGTCCCCAGTGCGGGTGCATAGCCCGGTGCGGTACATACCAGCTCCGCGTATCGGCCGGGCTAGAGTGGGCATCAAGCAAAGTGCCATGAAGCCGGCTCTACGCATCTGGTCTCCAGTGCGTCTCCTTGGGCCGGCTTACATGGCACCAGCCTTGCGCATGGTGTCCCCGGTTCGCCTGCATAGCCTAGTGCGGGCTATTCCACCTCGCCGCGCTGGAAGGGCGACCGGGAGCATTCAACCAGGTAAGGTTGGGCAGGCTCGGTGCTCAAGAGCTCCAGTGCGCCTGCACGGTCCGGTCTATCCGGTACCACCTCCACGCACCAGCCCTCCGGTGGCAGCCCCCCGCACCAGGCTGTCTCTTCGTCTCATCCTTACAGGTGCTCCCGCCTGTCCAGCGCTGCCGGAGCCTTCCTCCTCTCCAACGCTGCCGGAGTCTCCAGTCTGCCCAGCGCCATCAGAGTTGCCAGTCTGCCCAGCACCGCCTGAGCTACCCGTCTGCCCAGCGCCGCCTGAGCTACCAGTCTGCCCAGCGCCGCCTGAGCTACCCGTCTGCCCAGCGCCGCCTGAGCTACCCGTCTGCCCAGCGCCGCCTGAGCTACCCGTCTGCCCAGCGCCGCCTGAGCTGCCCATCGGCCCAGCGCCGCCTGAGCTGCCCATCTGCCCAGCGCCGCCAGAGCTGCCAGCGCCACCAGTCTGCCCAGCGCCGCCAGTCTGCCCAGCGCCGCCAGTGCCGCCAGTCTGCAAGGTGCCGCCAGTGCCGCCAGTCTGCAAGGTGCCGCCAGTCTGCAAGGGGCCGCCAGTGCCGCCAGGGGCCGCCAGTGCCGCCAGGGGCCGCCAGTGCCGCCAGTCAGGGGCCGCCAGTGCCGCCAGTCTGCCAGGGGCCGCCAGTGCCGCCAGGGGCCGCCAGGGGCCGCCAGGGGCCGCCAGTGCCGCCAGGGGCCGCCAGTCAGCCAGGGGCCGCCAGTGCCGCCAGTCAGCCAGAGGCCGCCAGTGCCGCCAGTCAGCCAGGTGCCGCCAGTCAGCCAGGGGCCGCCAGTCAGCCAGGGGCCACCAGTGCCCCTCATTCCAGAGGCGCCAGAGCCCCTCAGCCCAGAGGCGCCAGAGCCCCTCTGTCCCGAGCTTCCGCCCCTCTGTCCCGAGCTGCCGCCCCTCTGTCCCGAGCTTCTGTCCCGAGCTGCCCCTCAGTCCAGTGGGGTCATTTAGTAGGGTCGCCGTGGTTAGGAGGCCACGGAAGCTGACAATGGGGCGGACTAAGACTGTGGTGAAGTGGGGCCACGTCCAGCACCAGAGCCGCCACCGCGGACAGATGCCCACCCAGACCCTCCCCAATAGGTCCAGGTTTTGCGGCCGGAGTCCGCGCCTGGGGGGGGGTACTGTCACACCCTGACCATAGTTTGCTTTGTATGTTTCTATGTTTTGTTTGGTCAGGGTGTGATCTGAGTGGGCATTCTATGTTACATGTCTAGTTTGTCTATTTCTATGTTTGGCCTGATATGGTTCTCAATCAGAGGCAGGTGTTAGTCATTGTCTCTGATTGGGAACCATATTTAGGTAGCCTGTTTGGTGTTGGGTTTTGTGGGTGATTTGTTCCTGTCTCTGTGTTTGCACCATATAGGGCTGTTTTAGGTTTTCACGTTTCTTGTTTCATTAGTCTGTTCATGTGTAGAGTCTTTATTAAAGAACCATGAATAGAAACCACGCTGCATTTTGGTCCGCCTCTCCTTCACCACAAGAAAACTGTTACAAAATTAAAATGGGTATTTTAAATTAAATTAACTTTGAATGACTTGCTTGGACCCTGGACAAACCTATAAGCTGATGTTAATGGCAGACAATAACCTGCCATTGGAGACAATCGCCTGACGCTGACACATAGAGAATCCCCAACCACCCAACCTGCGCACAAATACACGGCCAGGAGGGTCGCGCCTGGAAAATTGAAAATGGTGCAAAGCAATGAGAAAAAGCCAGATTAAAAGAGAAAATTAATGACAAATCATAATCAATATTGTATTGCATATATTACAAGATCCATTTTGATTGTCTTTTCATTTTCCTCAGTTTTAATTTGATGTGGCACCAATCACCCATAGTGATGTAAACCTGTAACCTCTACAGAATCGGTGGGTCTCCCCCGCGGGACGGTTGAGCTAACGTAGGCTAATGCGATTAGCATGAGGTTGTAAGTAACAAGAACATTTCCCAGGACATAGACATATCTGATATTGACAGAAAGCTTACATTCTTGTTAATCTAACTGCACTGTCCAATCTACAGTAGCTATTACAGTGAAATAATAACCCATAGTGATTTAAAAACTTTAAACACGTTAATTATGCACACTTTGTAATTTTCTGTCAACCATTGTTCTATTTTCAATTTAATTGTGGTACAATTCATTCTCCGTAGCTATTGTTGCCAAATGGGTGAAAGTGAAATCGTATGCTGATAATAATTGGTTTTAATGCAGAACCCATGTGGAGTCCCTATTTCAGTGCTGTAATGGTTTGTAGTGTTACATATTCCATCGTTGTGTTGTCTTTATATTTCAACCCAGTTAAACATTCCTTAAAGGGACTGATAATGCAATTTTGATTAGCTTTACATGAGACCTCACTCAGCATTCTGAATGACTTTTTTGTTTATCTCCCGATCCCACTACCAACAATATTAAGTAAACGCACAAATATGAACACATAAACATGGGCAAATAATTTTACGAAGTCGCTCTCTGTCACAAACTGTAGGTCAAAGTAGTCACTTATAATTGACCGACAACATGTTTTCTCCCCTTTGAAATGCCCAAAGTATAATTAGTGGGATTTACGTCAAGCAAATATCTGATTTTAAAGAGTGACTTCCTTTTAAAAAAAAAAAAAGAATCCCTATGTAGCTTCGATATGTGTCAGAAACAGTTATTCTAGCGTCAAAATTGACTACAAAGTTTAAATTGGATCATTTTTGTCATAAAGTCTCGTCTGAAATAGAGTTTTGCATATCCGTGAGTCACAATGGGTAAATGAAGGTTGGGTTTTGATTTGATACTGTTTAAAATGGAGTGAACAGCTGCGGTGATTGCTCTCTATCCAATAGCATAGATCAGTGGTTCCCTAACTTTTTTGGCCCTCGACCCCATTTTGATATCTGAAAATTCTTGCGACCCCACCCATGTGAAAAAAAATCTGTAATTAAACATGTCTAAAAACCTGTTTTTGCTTTGTCATTATGGATTATTGTGTGTAGATTGATGAGGGGGGGGGATTATTTAATCAATTTCAGAGTAAGGCTGTAACATAACAAAATGTGAACAAGTCAAGGGGTCTGAATACTTTGTAAATGACATCAAACCACATCCACTGGGCACACACTTATCCACACATTCGCAAAACTATGCGGAGATCACAGCATCAGTAAGTTTGATGTGGCACCAATCACCCATAGTGATGTAAACCTGTAACCTCTACAGGATCGGTGGGTCCCCCCACTGGGCGGTTGAGCTAACAGCTAATGTTTACTTATTTATTTGGGCCTATGTCAGTCAATTGTAAAACATTCTAACAGTATTTCTGATTGTCTTCTCAACTCAACTTCTTCTCGAGCAACTTCTCAATCATCACATACTTTTAATGTGGGGCAGTCAATTTCAAATTAGTCTGACATAATGTCTCTCATCTCACCACCACTAATGAGATGGGTGTGACTTGATGCATGTCGGGTCAGAGCTTCTCAAAGTCAGGGGGCGTGGCTTCTCAAAGTCAGGGGGCGTGGTCGACTCTGCACACCTCATCTCTGCTGTCACATCCAACCTGGTTGGATATTTGGTCTTAATGCAGACGAGAACACTGAATCCAGCTTCACACAGAAATGAGCTGGCGAAGGGTAACCTACCATCAGTTTTATGGGGCTTTCAAGACAACTGGGAACTCGGAAGAATAAGAGGTCAAATCTTGACGTCAGTGATCTTTAGGTTGGAGGCCTGAGTTCCCGAGTTAGAGTTCCAAGTTGGATGACCGTTCCCCAAAAAATTCCCAGTCTGAACTTTCTTTCCGAGTTCCCAGTCTGAAGTTGGAAGCTGGAGATTTCCCAGTTGTTTTGAACACAGCATTGACGCTCAGAGGGAGAGGGCAAGAAATGACCTTTGAGTCAGGAACCAAAACACCTCCTTAGTGACCTGAAAATGCGTTGTCTGCGACATTCAGTCACATGATAGCTTGATCAGCTGTTCGATTTCACTTAGCGGCATGTCAATTGAGCCAGGATCACAGTTAGAAGTAGGTCCGACCCAAAGTGCTCTTCCAAGTGTTGGAGTTGGAAACGTGTTGGAAACTTACTGATCTCCGCATAGTTTTGCGAATGTGTGGATACGTGTGTGCCCAGTGGATGTGGTTTGATGTCATTTACAAAGTATTCAGACCCCTTGACTTAGCAAATGTTAGCAAATGTATAAAAAAAAATCGCAAACATAAACAACAAACTTATTTACATACAGTTGAAGTTGGAAGTTTACCTACACTTAGGTTGGAGTCATTAAAAGTAGTTTACCTACACTTAGGTTGGAGTCATTAAAACTAGTTTACCTACACTTAGGTTGGAGTCATTAAAACTAGTTTACATCACTTAGGTTGGAGTCATTAAAATTAGTTTTTCAACCCCTCCACAAATTTCTTGTTAACAAACAATAGTTTTGTTAAGTCAGTTACGACATCTACTTTGTGTATGACACAAGTAATTTTTCCAACAATTGTTTACAGACAGATTATTTCACTTATAATTCACTGTATCACAATTCCAGTGGGTCAGAAGTTTACATACTGTCACGCCCTGGTCAAAGTATTTTGTGTTTATCTTTATGTATTTGGTCAGGCCAGGGTGTGGCATGGGGTTTTTGTAATTGTGGTGTGTTTGTCTTGGGGTTTTGGTGGTGGTATTGGGATTGTAGCTTAGTGGGTTGTCTAGCAAAGTCTATGGCTGTCTGGAGTGGTTCTCAATCAGAGGCAGGTGCTTATCGTTGTCTCTGATTGGGAACCATATTTAGGCAGCCATATTCTTTGAGTTTGTCGTGGGTGATTGTCCTTAGTGTCTTACTTGTACTCTCTGTTAGTTTGCACTAGATAGGCTGTTTTCGGTTTTCATTACGTTTATTGTTTTGTAGTGTTTAGTGTTTAGTCGTGTTTACGTTTTGTTTAATAAATATGGATCGCAATCGACACGCTGCAGTTTGGTCCGACTCTCCTTCATCACCACTAGAAAACCGTTACAGAATCACCCACCACCAACGGACCAAGCAGCGTGTTAACAGGCAGGAACCACAGGAGAGGCAACAGAGGCAGCAGCAGCAGGAGCAGCTGCAGTGGGAGAGGCTGCACCACCTGGAGAAATGGACATGGGAGGAAGAACTGGACGGTAAAGGACCCTGGGCTCAGCCTGGAGAATATCGCCGCCCCAAGGAAGAACTGGAGGCGGCGAAAGCTGAGAGGCGCAGATATGAGGATGCAGCACGGCGTAGCGGATGGAAGCCTGAGAATCAGCCCCAAAAATTTCTTGGGGGGCTCAGGGAGAGTGTGGCAGAGTCAGGAGTCAGACCTGAGCCAACTCTCCCTGTTTATCGTGAGGAGCCAAGGAGGAGACCAGAACCAGAGACTGTGAAGGAGTTAATGGGGAAATTGGAGGAGAGAGAAATGAGGGAGTTGCTGTGTTGGTGCTTTTGCATGGAATTCGCCCGACGGAACGTGTTGGGGATTTGATGGCACCTGGGTTAGCGCTCCATACTCGTCCTGAGGTGCGTGTTAGTCGGCTGGTGAAGTTGGTGCCAGCCTCACGCACCAGGCCTCCTGTGCACATCCCTAGCCTTGCACATCCTGTGCCAACACTGCTCTCAAGATCTCCAGTACGCCTTCACGGTCTAGCCCATCCTGTGCCACCTCCACACTCCAGTCCTCCGGTAGCAGCTCCCCGCACCAGGCTTCCTGTGCGTGTCCTCGATCCAGTACCACCAGTTCCAGCACCATGCACCAGGCCTTCAGTGTGCCTCGCCTGTTCAGCGCAGCCAGCGCTTTTCTCCTCTCCTGCGCTGCTGGAGTCTCCCGCCTGTTTAGCGCAGCCAGAGCCTTTCTCCTCTACAGCGCTGCCGGAGCCTCCCGCCTGTTTAGCGCAGCCAGAGCCTTTCTCCTCTCCAGCGCAGCCAGAGCTGCCAGCCTGCATGGAGAAGCCAGAGCTGCCAGCCTGCATGGAGCAGCCAGAGCTGTCAGTCCGCATAGAGCAGCCAGAGCTGTCAGTCTGCATGGAGCAGCCAGAGCTGTCAGTCTGCATGGAGCAGCCAGAGCTGTCAGTCTGCATGGAGCAGCCAGAGATGTCAGTCTGCATGGAGCAGCCAGAGCTGTCAGTCTGCATGGAGCAGCCAGAGCTGTCAGTCTGCATGGAGCAGCCAGAGCTGTCAGTCTGCAAGGAGCAGCCAGAGCTGTCAGTCTGCATGGAGCATCCAGAGCTGCCAGTCTGCAAGGAGCAGCCAGAGCTGTCAGTCTGCATGGAGCAGCCAGAGCTGTCAGTCTGCATGGAGCTGTCAGTCTGCATGGAGCAGCCAGAGCTGCCAGTCTGCATGAAGCAGCCAGTCTGCATGGAGCAGCCAGAGCTGTCAGTCTGCATGGAGCAGCCAGAGCTGCCAGTCTGCATGGAGCAGCCAGAGCTGCCAGTCTGCATGAAGCAGCCAGAGCTGTCAGTCTGCATGGAGCAGCCAGAGCTGCCAGTCTGCATGGAGCTGCCAGTCTGCAAGGAGCAGCCAGAGCTGTCAGTCTACATGAAGCAGCCAGTGCTGTCAGTCTGCAAGGAGCCGTCAGTCTGCAAGGAGCTGTCAGTCTGCAAGGAGATGTCAGTCTGCAAGGAGATGTCAGTCTGCAAGGAGCTGTCAGTCTGCAAGGAGCCGCCAGTCGGCCCAGCGCCGCCAGTGCCGCCAGTCTGCCCAGCGCCGCCAGTGCCGCCAGTCTGCCCAGCGCCGCCAGTGCCGCCAGTCTGCCCAGCGCAGCCAGTGCTCCCAGTCTGCCCAGCGTCACCAGTCTGCCCAGCGTCGCCAGTCTGCCCAGCGTCGCCAGTCTGTCAGGATCAGTTAGATCCGCCAGTCAGCCAGGATTCGCCAGTCTGCCAGGATCCACCAGTCAGCCAGGATCCACCAGTCTTCCAGGATCCGCCAGAAGTGCCAGTCAGCCAGGATCCGCCAGAAGTGCCAGTCGGCCAGGATCTGCCAGTAGTGCCAGTCGGCCAGGATCTGCCAGTCGGCCAGGATCCGCCAGTCAGCCAGACTCTTCCAGATCTGCCAGTCAACCAGACTCTTCCAGATCTGCCAGTCAGCCAGGATCTTCCAGATCTGCCAGTCAGCCAGGATCTTCCAGATCTGCCAGTCAGCCAGGATCTGCCAGTCAGCCAGGATCTGCCAGTCAGCCAGGATCTGCTGAAACCACCAGCCAGCCAGGAGCTGGTAGATCTATCTACCTGCCTGAGCTTCCTCTCACTCCTGAGCTTCCTCTCACTCCTGAGCTTCCTCTCACTCCTGAGCTTCCTCTCACTCCTGAGCTTTCTCTCACTCCCGAGCTTTCTCTCACTCCCGAGCTTTCTCTCACTCCCGAGCTTCCCCTCAGTCCCGAGCTGTCCTTCAGTCCCGATCTGCTCCTCAGTCCAGTGGGGTTCTGGGTGAGGACTACTAGGCCATGGTCGGCGGCGAGGGTGGACTATCCAGGGACGAAGGGAGAGGGGACTAAGACATTAAATGAGTGGGGCCAACGTCCCGCGCCGGAGCCGCCACCATGGACAGACGCCCACCCGGACCCTCCCTATTGTTTTGAGGTGCGTTCGGGAGTCCGCACCTTAGGGGGGGGGTTCTGTCACGCCCTGGTCAAAGTATTTTGTGTTTATCTTTATGTATTTGGTCAGGCCAGGGTGTGGCATGGGGTTTTTGTAATTGTGGTGTGTTTGTCTTGGGGTTTTGGTGGTGGTATTGGGATTGTAGCTTAGTGGGTTGTCTAGCAAAGTCTATGGCTGTCTGGAGTGGTTCTCAATCAGAGGCAGGTGCTTATCGTTGTCTCTGATTGGGAACCATATTTAGGCAGCCATATTCTTTGAGTTTGTTGTGGGTGATTGTCCTTAGTGTCTTACTTGTACTCTCTGTTAGTTTGCACTAGATAGGCTGTTTTCGGTTTTCATTACGTTTATTGTTTTGTAGTGTTTAGTGTTTAGTCGTGTTTACGTTTTGTTTAATAAATATGGATCGCAATCGACACGCTGCAGTTTGGTCCGACTCTCCTTCATCACCACTAGAAAACCGTTACACATACACTAAGTTGACTGTGCCTTTAAACTTGGAAAATTCCCCAAAATTATGTCATGGCTTTAGAAGCTTCTGACAGGCTAATTGACATAATTTGAGTCAATTGGAGGTGTACCTTTGTATGTATTTCAAGGCCTACCTTCAAAATCAGTGCCTCTTGTCTTGACATCATGGGAAAATCTAAAGTCTGGTTCGTCCTTGAGAGCAATTTCCAAACACCTGAAGGTCCCACGTTCATCTGTACAAACAGTAGTACGCAAGTATAAACACCATGGGACCACGCAGCCGTCATACCGCTCAGAAAGGAGACGTGTTCTGTCTACTAGAGATAAACGTACTTTGGTAAAGTGCAAATCAAACCCAGAACAACAGCAAAGGACCTTGTGAAGATGCTGGAGGAAACAGGTGCAAAAGTATCTATATCCACAGTTAAACGAGTCCTATATCGACATAACCTGAAAGTCCGCTCAGCAAGGAAGAAGCCACTGCTCCAAAACCGCCATAAAAAAGCCAGACTACAGTTTGCAAGTGTACATGGGGACAAAGATGGTACTTTTTGGAGAAATGTCCTCTGGTCTGATGAAACAAAAATAGATCTGTTTGGCCATAATGACCATCGTTATGTTTGGAGGAAAAAGGGGGAGGCTTGCAAGCCGAAGAAAACCATCCCAACCGTGAAGCACGAGGGGTGGCAGCATCATGTTCTGGGTGTGCTTTACTGCAGGAGGGACTGGTGCACTTCACAAAATAGATGGCATCATGGGGCAGGAAAATTATGTGGATATATTGAAGCAACATCTCAAGACATCATTCAGGAAATTAAAGCTTGGTCGCAAATGGGTCTTCCAAATGGACAATGACCCCAAGCATACTTCCAAAGTTGTGTCAAAATGGCTTAAGTACAGCAAAGTCAAGGTATTGTGGCCATCACATTTACAGCCCTTACTTCAATCCTATAGAACATTTGTGGCAGAACTGAAAAGGCGTGTGCGAGCAAGGAGGCCTAGAAACCTAACTCACCAGCTCTGTCAGGAGGAATGGGCCAACAAACACCCACCTTATTGTGGGAAGCTTGTAGAAGGCTACCCAAAACATTTGACCCAAGTTAAACAATTTAAAGGCAATGCTACCAAATACTAATTGAGTGTATGTAAACTTCTGACCCACTGGGGATGTGATGAAAGAAACAAAAGCTGAAATAAATAATTCTCTGTACTATTATTCTGACATTTCACATTCTTAAAATAAAGTGATGATCCTAACTGACTTAAGACAGGGAATTTTTACTCTGATTGAATGTCAGGAATTGTGAAAAACTGAGTTTAAATGTATTTGGCTAAGGTGTATGTAAACTTCCGACTTCAACTGTAAATATTCAGACCCTTTGCTATGAGACATGAAATGGAGCTCAGGTGCATCCTCTTTCCATTGATCATCCTTGAGATGTTTCTACAACTTGATTGGAGTCCACCTGTGGTAAATTCAATTGATTGGACATGATTTCGAAAGGCACAAACCTGTCTATATAAGGTCCCACAGTTGGCAATGTGTCAGAGCATAAACCAAGCCATCATGTTGAAGGAAATGTCCGTAGAGCTCAAAGACAGGATTGTGTCGAGGCACAGTACTGGGGAAGGGTACCAACAACTTTCTGCAGCATTGAAGGTCCCCACGAACACAGTGGCCTCCATCATTCTTAAATGGAAGAAGTTTTATAGCACCGTGACTCCTAGAGCTGGCCGTCCAGCCAAACTGAACAATCGGGGGAGAAGGGCCTTGGTAAGGGAGGTGTCCATGAAACTGATGGTCACTCTGACAGAGCTCCAGAGTTTCTCTTTGGAGATGGGAGAACTTACCAGAAGGACAACCATCTCTGCAGCACTTCACCAATCAGGCCTTTATAGTAGAGTGGCCAGACGGAATCCATTCCTCAGGAAAAGGCACATGACAGCCCGCTTGGAGTTGGCCAAAAGGCACCTAAAGGACTCTCAGACCATGAGATAGAAGATTCTCTGGTCTGACGAAACCAAGACTGGGGCAACGGGACAACGACCCGAAGCACACAGCCAAGACAATGTAGGAGTGTCCTGGGGACAAGTCTCTGAATGTCCTGGAGTGGCTCAGCCAGAGCCCAGACTTGAACCCGATCAAACATCTCTGGAGAGACCTGAAAATAGCTGTGCATCCCTTCCAACATGACAAAGATTAAGAGGATCTGCAGAGACGAATGTAGAGTGTAGCGTCATACCCAAGAAGACTCAAGGCTATAAGGTGCTTTAAGAAAGGACTGAGTAAAGGGTCTGAATACTTATCTAAATGTGATATTTCTATTTTTTATTTGTAATAAATTTGTAATCAAAATCAAAAAAGCCTGTTTTTGGTTTGTCATTATGGGGTGTTGTGTGTAGATTGATGAGGGGGGGGAACAATGTAATCCATTTAGAATAAGGCTGTAACGTAACAAAATGTGGACAAAATCAAGGGGTCTGAATACTTTCCGAATGCACTGTATCTCTTAAGTTCTGTGCTCAGCTCTTTTGCCTCCAATTGCTCTCAGTGTATCATACAATGCGTCCATGTGGCAGAGGGAAACACATTCATAACCAGAAGCCTGTGTGCTTTCCCGTGATAGATAGAGCCACATCTGTGCAAAAACCCACCATTCGATCCCATATGGAATGTGTTTTTCATCAATGTAGCCAGGAAGCACAGTAAACATTCCATATGTTGTTTCATGCTTGGGAATCGTGAGACAGAACAATATGTCCTTGTAAATAGCATCCCCGACATGTATAGCTAACAAAAGCCAATGCATGGGCATCTCAGCCTTCACAGCTAACATTCACTTGGAGAGTGTCATATATATATATATATATGATTTCATACACATAGCTCATATATTATACAGCGCCAAACTAAACCGCCTGACTCAAGTCATTTTACGTACCCCTGCTAAAACAGGAACCAGCTCACACACCCAGCCCCCCTCAGCCCTTTTGTCTCACGACCCCAGGAAACACAGACATTCCATCGCACGAACACACACACCCAGCCATAAAACTGCCCCTCTCAGTTCTCCCTACCTTACGATCCCCTGACACACAAATACCTTCTTGCATAAACACACACACATCATCCCCCCTCTACTGGTCGGGTGCCCAGAGCCGAAGACTCTGCTTTGCACCAAAGGGGCTCCTGCTCTGGCTAGAGCAGGTCCGCCTCCAACCCTTCGGGACCATTCAGAAGACCAACACGACAAGACTCCACCTACATATTCCATGTATAAAATCTGCTGTAACCAATGTCTAGGTCCCTTTTTCACCTAACTCCCTACTGAGTTATGCGAATAGGTCCGTGCACAGTAAAACGGCAGGACAAGATATCTTAGACCTTAAAAAACTGCCTTTTGTTACAACTGAAATCCACTCTGTCCAGCGTCCGTGATTTGGTCTCAACTCTCCAGTATTTGAACACTAACAAGAGCATAATCTGGGGAGTTTGAGTCATTCAGTCAGTTTCCTCTTGATTGCTAGCAGTACCATAAATTATTTGTTTAACTGTGTTATCTGACACAGTTATTGATGTGAGTTTCTGGGCCTTTGCCTCCCCACATATTGTTTTCACCATATCAATTGCGGCCGATAAAATCAAAGTCTCTGCAACAGTGTGTGATTTCATAGCATAGAGGGCCTAGTCATTCACCGTGGGAGTGATTCAATAGTATGTGGTTTCATAGCATAGAGAACCTAGTCATTCACCGTGGGAGTGATTCAATAGTAAATCAAATCAAATCAAATCAAATTTTATTTGTCACATACACATGGTTAGCAGATGTTAATGCGAGTGTAGCGAAATGCTTGTGCTTCTAGTTCCGACAATGCAGTAATAACGAGCAAGTAATCTAACTAACAATTCCAAAAAAAAACCTACTGTCTTATACACAGTGTAAGGGGATAAAGAATATGTACATAAGGATATATGAATGAGTGATGGTACAGAGCAGCATAGGCAAGATACAGTAGATGATATCGAGTACAGTATATACATATGAGATAAGTATGTAAACCAAGTGGCATAGTTAAAGTGGCTAGTGATACATGTATTACATAAGGATGCAGTCGATGATATAGAGTACAGTATCAACGTATGCATATGAGATGAACAATGTAGGGTAAGTAACATTATATAAGGTAGCATTGTTTAAAGTGGCTAGTGGTATATTTACATCATTTCCCATCAATTCCCATGATTAAAGTGGCTGGAGTAGAGTCAGTGTCATTGACAGTGTGTTGGCAGTAGCCACTCAATGTTAGTGGTGGCTGTTTAACAGTCTGATGGCCTTGAGATAGAAGCTGTTTTTCAGTCTCTCGGTCCCAGCTTTGATGCACCTGTACTGACCTCGCCTTCTGGATGACAGCGGGGTGAACAGGCAGTGGCTCGGGTGGTTGATGTCCTTGATGATCTTTATGGCCTTCCTGTAGCATCGGGTGGTGTAGGTGTCCTGGAGGGCAGGTAGTTTGCCCCCGGTGATGCGTTGCGCAGACCTCACTACCCTCTGGAGAGCCTTACGGTTGAGGGCGGTGCAGTTGCCATACCAGGCGGTGATACAGCCCGCCAGGATGCTCTCGATTGTGCATCTGTAGAAGTTTGTGAGTGCTTTTGGTGACAAGCCGAATTTCTTCAGCCTCCTGAGGTTGAAGAGGCGCTGCTGCGCCTTCCTCACGATGCTGTCTGTGTGAGTGGACCAATTCAGTTTGTCTGTGATGTGTATGCCGAGGAACTTAAAACTTGCTACCCTCTCCACTACTGTTCCATCGATGTGGATGGGGGGGTGTTCACTCTGCTGTTTCCTGAAGTCCACAATCATCTCCTTAGTTTTGTTGACGTTGAGTGTGAGGTTATTTTCCTGACACCACACTCCGAGGGCCCTCACCTCCTCCCTGTAGGCCGTCTCGTCGTTGTTGGTAATCAAGCCTACCACTGTTGTGTCGTCCGCAAACGTGGTTTCATAGCATAGAGGGCCTAGTCATTCACTGTGGGAGTGATTCAATAGTATGTGGTTTCATAGCATAGAGGACCTAGTCATTCACCATGGGAATTATTCAATAGTGTGTGGTTTCATAGTGGTAGAGGTCCTAGTCGTTCACCATGGGAATGAATCATTAGTGTGTGGTTTCATAGCGTAGAGGGCCTAGTCATTCACCAAGGGAATGATTCATTAGTGTGTGGTTTCATAGTTTAGAGGGCCTAGTCATTCACCAAGGGAATGAATCATTAGTGTGTGGTTTCATAGCGTAGAGGACCTAGTCATTCACCAAGGGAATGATTCATTAGTGTGTGGTTTCATAGCGTAGAGGGCCTAGTCATTCACCAAGGGAATGATTCAATAGTGTGTGTTTTCATAGCGTAGAGGGCCTAGTCATTCACCAAGGGAATGATTCAGGTGCTGCCTTTCCCATGATCTAAGGGCACTCTCTGGTTGAATTTGATCTTTTAGATTTGTGTTTTTTATTTTTATTTTATTAAAAAAATAATGTTAATCCTTTTTTAGTGGAATCCAATTGGTAGTTAGTCTTGTCCCATTGCTGCAACTCCCGTATGGACTCGGGAGAGGCGAAGGTTGAGAGCTGTGCGTCCTCAGAAACACAACCCAGCCAAGTAGTACTGCTTCTTGACACAATGCCCGCTTAACCCAGAATCCATCCTCACAATGTGTCTGAGGAAACACGGTACACCTGGCGACCGTGTCAGCGTGCATTGCGTTCGGCCCGCTGCAGGGGTCACTAGAGCCAAACCCTCCCCTAACCCGGACGATGCTGGGCCAATTGTGTGCCGCCCCATGGGTCTCCTGGTCACGGCCGGCTGTGAACCAGGATCTCTAGTGGCACAGCTAGCACTGCGATGCAGTGCCTTAGACCACTGTGCCTCTCGGGAGACCTTTCATTTAGATTTTTAAGGTTAACCACATTACAATGATTCTGAAATACTAATACGATATTATAATGTATGTATTTTTTTTCTCTCAGGATTTTGGAAATTCTCCAGTGACCCCATTCACATTTCAGGCAACCCCATATGGGGTCGCGACCCCTACTTTCGGTACTGCTGACACAGACAGTGAGACAGACCTGCCCAGCAACTCAACTTTGTTTACATCTGACAACTGTAACGACTGTGCTGAGAGTCGGGAAGCAAGTTCAGGGAGTGAGTGTTTTAATAAAAAAAATAAACAATGACATGAAACATAAACAACGCACCGACATGAAAACAGAGTCAATAACACCTGAGGAAAGAGCCAAAGGGAGTGACAGATATAGGGAAGATAATCAAGGAGGTGATGGAGTCCAGGTGAGTGTCATGATGCGCAGGTGTGCTTGATGATGATGATGACAGGTGTGTGGGATAATCAGCAGCCTGATGACCTAGAGGCCGTAGAGGGAGTATATGTGACAGTACCCCCTCCCTGACACGCAGCTTCGGCTGGAGCGGACCGATCACCTCTGCTGATGCGTGAGAACCTGTCACGCCAGCTGAGGCACAGGAACCTGTCGAGTCAGCTGGGGCAGTTCGGTTGAGGCAGGGGAGCCTGGCGATCCGGCTGTGGCATGAGAACCTGACGAGCCAGTGGAAGCAGGGGAGCCTGGCGATCAGGCGGAGGCATGAAACCCGACAAGCTGGCTCAGGCAGGGGAGCCTGGCGATCCGGCTGAGGCATGAAACCTGACAAGCTGGCTGAGGCTGGGGAGCCTGGTGATCCGGCTGAGGCATGAGAGCCTGGCGAGCCGGCTGAGGCAAGAAAGCCTGGTGATCTGGTTGAGGCATGAGAGAGCCAAAGTCAATATTCTGACAAAAAAAACACTCCCCGATGCTTTCCTTAGGGTGAGGTGTTATTCTGTAACGAGTGCTCTGAGAGTCGGGAAGCAAGTTCAGGGAGTGAGTGTTTTAATAAATAATAATAAATAGAGTCAATAACAATAACACCTGAGTCAATAACACCTGAGTCAATAACACCTGAGTCAATAACACCTGAGTCAATAACACCTGAGTCAATAACACCTGAGTCAATAACACCTGAGTCAATAACACCTGAGTCAATAACACCTGAGTCAATAACACCTGAGTCAATAACACCTGAGTCAATAACACCTGAGTCAATAACACCTGAGTCAATAACACCTGAGTCAATAACACCTGAGTCAATAACACCTGAGGAAAGAACCAAGGGGAGGGACAGATATAGGGAAGATAATCAAGGAGGTGATGGAGTCCAGGTGTGCGGGATAATCAGCAGCCTGATGACCTAGAGGCCGGAGAGGGAGTATACGTGACAACAACACGTCGCCATTTTTTATTTTACAAATACTGCACCAAACACCTTAGTTAGATGTAAAATTGCGCCACTAAAACATCCTCAGCAAAAACGTCAAAAATAATTGTAGATTTCTTGACTTATCTTAGATTCATTCTGGGGATTTTGAGGAAATGAAACAGGCTTCCATGTCGACAGTGTCTCATGGGGGACAAACGCGTCTCATTCACCAAATGCGGTACCCGTCAGGAAAAATATATTCTAGACTAAAATCTTGTTTTTCTAATGAGCAACAGAAAAACACACGTACCAATCGGCATTCAGTGGCTCCTTAAGGTTAATATTGAAAGCATCAGCAAAGAGAAAGTAGGGTAGTAGGAACAGCAAGGGCACCGAGCGTTGATAGCCAATGCCCTGGTAGTTCTCCCCTCACCTCCTTTAAAAATACACGAGAAGTTCAACTCCCTATCCATTAAACATTAAGCACCAGGCACAACCCGTTTACATCTTTAGATCTTCTCTTGTTTTCTCTCCACTGTGTCAAGAGTAAAACCGTGTTCATTACGTCCAGCTGGATATCTACAAAGACAAGACAGTCGACTGCTAAATTAGCTTTGGTTCTGGCAGTTGGTTTCCTGTTCCTGAAATCATGGAGCCATCTGCAACCGCTGTCAAAACTTCCCCAGAAGTCGGTCCCTCTCCTTGTTCGGGCGGCGTTCGGCGGTCGACGTCACAGCTTTCTAGCCATCGCCGATCCACTTTTCATTTTCCATTTGTTTTGTCTTTGTTTTACACACCTGATTTCAATTCCCCAATTACATGTTCATTATTTAACCCTCTGTTTTCCCCATGGTTTTTGTGCGTGATTTTTTAAATGTATGTTCGGTCCGTTATTGTGGGCTCGGTATTACGACATGTTATTAGAATATTTAAGTAAAGTTACTTGTGTTACTCATCTCTGCTGTCCTGTGCCTGACTCCTCTGCACCAGCTACACCCAGACCATTACAACTGCATCCTTTCACATAATGAGTTAAAATTTTAAAGGAAGCAGCTTGTAAGGCTCATCCTCTATTTGACAGAATTTCTGATGATTGAGCATTAGTGAGGGCTCCTGATTGGCACAGCGGGCTGAAGCACTGCATCTCAGTGCAAGAGGCATCATTACAGTCCCTGGTTCGTATCCAGGCTGTATCACATCTGGCTGTGATTGCGTCCCATAGTCCCATAGGGTGGCGTGCAATTGTCCCAGGTTTGGCTGGGGTAGGCTGCCATTGTAAATAAGAATTTGTTCTTAACTGACTTGCCTAGTTAAATAAAAAAATAAAAAACATAGCTGGGTGATACTCCATTACATATCTGAAAAGTCAACATCTACTAAACTGAATATTTTAGTCATGTATACACTCCCACGGGATATACACATTTGGATGTTTTTTCTTGACACTGTACCACATTTATTGAACCTCTATGTTTTTATTTCGATACGTCAAGACAATCCTGCTTTCCTTATACTCATGTGTTTTCCAGTAGAACGTGAACAGCGGAATGACTTATTTGTTTATCGGCAACGGTTACCCCTGCAGTCTTCTGGAAAAGCTAGGATTCTTAAAACAGTACAGCAAATGTATATATTTATTTAGACAAGATGGCAGCAATTACTTCCATTAGATTGTTATGCGCAAACAAAGTATAAATGCTCCTAAATACACTCAGTAAAATAGAAACCATCTCTGTAATGTCTATTATCTCTGTAATCACTATAATGTCTGTAATCTCTATAATGTATGTAATCTCTGTAATGCCTGTATTCTCTGTAATCTCTGCCTAGAAGATGAACTCAGTAAACCCAGGACAGAAGTAGAAATCAATGTCATACAGGACATGGACAAGAACAGCAACTCTTCCAGGACATTGGTCTCTCAAGGGTTATTAAAGTGGATATATAAAATACAATGTAAAAAATCCAGAAGAAACGGTAACATCAGCCCATATTTAACCCATGAGAGACCCATGTCCTGGAGGAGTCATGTCAAATGAAATGACCTCACAGTCACAGGTTCCTGTGTAAAGCACCACCCTGAACAAATGTCTGTGGTTACTGTGGGTGTCTTACTGCGCGTGTGAGTGTGCGTGTGAGTGTGCGTGTGTGTGTGCGTGTGTGCGTGTATGTGTGTGTGTGTGTGTGTGTGTGTGTGTGTGTGTGTGTGTGTGCGCGTGCGTGCGTGAGTGTGTGTGTGTGTGTAGATCAGTGGAGGTGCTGTCACCGGTGATGTATTGACACCTTCCAGGTTTTGATTATATTTAAACACCTGAGGGCCACAAGTCCGAAATCAGAGTTCTATTCACACTTACAAAAACATGCGCACACACACACACACACACACGCACGCACACGCACACACGCACACACACACACACACACCATCTTCACTAATGTGCTAAATCCCGCTCCTCCTGTACATCAGCACTATAGTGTGTCTGAGGTTCCACAATACATGACATGTTATCCACCCTAACAATACATGTTATCTACCCTAACAATACATGTTATCCACCCTAACAATACATGTTATCCACCCTAACAATACATGTTATCTACCCTAACAATACATGTTATCTACCCTAACAATACATGTTATCTACCCTAACAATACATGTTATCCACCCTAATAATACATGGTATCCACCCTAACAATACATGGTATCCACCCTAACAATACATGTTATCCACCCTAACAATACATGACATGTTATCCACCCTAATAATACATGTTATCCACCTAACAATAACAATACAATACATGACATTTATCTACCCTAACAATACATGTTATCTACCCTAACAATACATGTTATCCACCCTAATAATACATGGTATCCACCCTAACAATACATGGTATCCACCCTAACAATACATTGTATCCACCCTAACAATACATGTTATCCACCCTAACAATACATGTTATCCATCCTAACAATACATGACATGTTATCCACCCTAATAATACATGTTATCCACCCTAACAATACATGTTATCCACCCTAACAATACATGTTATCCACCCTAACAATACATTGTATCCACCCTAACAATACATGTTATCTACCCTAACAATACATGTTATCCACCCCAACGATACATGTTATCCACCCTAATGATACATGTTATCCACCCTAACAATACATGTTATCCACCCTAACAATACATGTTATCCACCCTAACAATACATGTTATCCACCCTAACAATACATGTTATCTACCCTAACAATACATGTTATCCACCCTAACAATACATGTTATCCACCCTAACAATACATGTTATCCACCCTAATGATACATGTTATCCACCTTAACAATACATGACATGTTATCCACCCTAACAATACATGCTATCCACCCTAACAATACATTGTATCCACCCTAACAATACATGTTATCCACCCTAACAATACATTGTATCCACCCTAACAATACATGTTATCCACCCTAACAATACATGTTATCCACCCTAACAATACATGACATGTTATCCACCCTACTAATACATGTTATCCACCCTAACAATACATGTTATCCACCCTAACAATACATGTTATCCACCCTAACAATACATGTTATCCACCCTAACAATACATGTTATCCACCCTAACAATACATGTTATCCACCCTAACGATACATGTTATCCACCCTAACAATACATGTTATCCACCCTATCAATACATGTTATCCACCGTAACAACACATGACATGTTATCCACCCTAACAATACATGTTATCCACCCTAATGATACATGTTATCCACCCTAACAATACATGTTATCCACCGTAACAACACATGACATGTTATCCACCCTAACAATACATGTTATCCACCCTAACAATACATGTTATCCACCCTAATGATACATGTTATCCACCCTAACGATACATGTTATCCACCCTAACAATACATGTTATCCACCCTATCAATACATGTTATCTACCCTAACAATACATGTTATCCACCCTAAAAATACATGCTATCTACCCTAACGATACATGTTATCCACCCTAACAATACATGTTATCCACCCTAACAATACAATACATGTATCCACTCTAAAATACATGTTATCCAACCTAACAATACATGACATGTTATCCACCCTAACGATACATGTTATCCACCCTAACAATACATGTTATCCACCCTAACAATACATGTTATCCACCCTAACAATACATGTTATCCACCCTAACAATACATGTTATCCACCCTAACAATACATGTTATCCACCCTAACAATACATGTTATCCACCCTAACAATACATGTTATCCACCCTAACAATACATGTTATCCGCCCTAACAATACATGTTATCCACCCTAACAATACATGTTATCCACCCTAACAATACATGTTATCCACCCTAATGATACATGTTATCCACCCTAACAATACATGTTATCCACCCTAATGATAGATGTTATCCACCCTAACAATACACCCTTCATGAAAGAGAGGTATCAGCCTTTTGTAGACTGTAACGCTGCAGGCTGTCAGACTGCCCCACCTCTAACTCACCCTGCCCTGGATACTTATCCCGCTACCCTGCTACATGTTGCCATAGCGATGATCAGCTGTAATTAGCAGGGACAGATCTAATTACAAACGGGTCTAAAAGCCTGTGATGTAATTTGGCGCGCTCCCTGACTCCCCAAGAGCAGGCAAAGGGCAGGGCTCCTCTCTAATGAGTTATTTAAAGATGATAAAAGCTCATTTAGCCTCTGGAGGAAAGGCCAAGGGAGAAAGACTGCCAAACAGGCAGGATACCAATGGGATTACTCTCGGTCACAGAGTGTTACAACGGAGTGTTACAACAGAGTGTCACAAGCCAAGGTACCGACAGATCCAGGTACCGACAGATCCAGGTAGAGACAGATCCAGGTACAGACAGATCCAGGTACAGACAGATCCAGGTACCGACAGATCCAGGTAGAGACAAATCCAGGTACAGACAGATCCAGGTAGAGACAGATCCAGGTAGAGACAGATCCAGGTAGAGACAGATCCAGGTAGAGACAGATCCAGGTAGAGACAGATTCAGGTAGAGACAGATCCAGGTACAGACAGATCCAGGTAGAGACAGATCCAGGTAGAGACAGATCCAGGTAGAGACAGATCCAGGTACAGACAGATCCAGGTAAAGACAGATCCAGGTAGAGACAGATCCAGGTAGAGACAGATTCAGGTAGAGACAGATCCAGGTACAGACAGATCCAGGTAGAGACAGATCTAGGTAAAGTTTGAGGAGCTGATCCTGATGCAGAATTTAAACGAGATCTGTGCAGTAACACATCATACTTACAGTACATTCAGAAAGTATTCAGACCCCTTGACTTTCCACATTCTGTTACGTTACAGCCTTATTCTAAAATGTCCCGTCATCAATGTTAAATTATTACACTATTAAATTACTCATGTAACAATTAATTAAGTAGCAATCTGGGGCACCACGGAAAAAGTTATTTAACGAGTTACAATCTCCCGACTAAACTCTAAAGATATAAATATCTCTTACATCAGTCACAGTCAATTCATTAATTCTTATTGACCTCAGTCTCATTCTGAATCTTGCAAAATTCTTGGATATCTGCACGAACCCTAGTACTAATGATGAATCAGCGATATACAAATAATCACACAGAATTGTATAAACACACAAAGAGAATAGCTTACACATTGATTCCTACATGATGCAATGAAAAGTCCCTAGTGGACCAAACCCGATATGACGGCTTGGTAGACAATGGAAAGGGGTGGGGACAGATAAAGAGTGGGAAAGACAGAATGGACCCACTACATAAAGTTGATAACTATGCTAATGGAAATGCTAATACTTTGCAAATGAATGGCCGCTCATTTGAGAGAATTGCAATGTATATATTTACGTGTATATGTCTTTGTTGTCTCTCTTGAAATCGCTGGTCCGTCTGGGGAGTAATTCGAAAGAAAGTCTCTGGTTTGTCCACCAGAGATCAAAGTAGTTTCGTAGTTGTAGTTCTGTTATATTGGTGTCACGTCCTGACCATAGAGAGCCTTTATTTTCTATGGTAGAGTAGGTCAGGGCGTGACTGGGGGGTTAGTCTAGTTTCTTATTTCTATGTGGGGTTCTAGATTTGTTTTTCTATGTTGGTGATTTTGTATGATTCCCAATTAGAGGCAGCTGGTAATCGTTGTCTCTATTTGGGGATCATATTTAAGTAGCATTTTCTCCACCTGTGGTTTATGGGATATTGTTTTGAGTTAGTGCACGTGGCACCTCTCTAGTCACGGTTCGTTGTTAGTTTATTGCTCATTGTTTTGTTTTGCTAAGTTTCACTTTCTAATAAATTATGTGGAACTCAACATCCGCTGTGCCTTGGATCGATAATTATTCTAGCGAAAGTGACAATTGGATACGTCTGACGTACCTATGGTCATTTGATAGGGAAATGTTCTTTCGAATGGATCTTTCAGAGTACCTAAACATCTGCAGACTGGATGTTCCTGTGCAATCGTCATCTTCTTCACTCAAGACATTTTCAGAGTTTCTAACCATTTTTGTACCTTTCAGCTCATGTTGTCCGTGTACAGGTCTCGTGATGTCCGGTTCACAACGTCCGCCTGCTTGGTCTAATGTAGAGCTAGAACCATTTTACAGTCGTCTCAAATAAAAGAGCTAGAACCATTTTACAGTCGTCTCAAATAAAACTGTGAAGGACCTCGGCGTTACTCTGGACCCTGATCTCTCTTTTGAAGAACATATCAAGACTGTTTCAAGGACAGCTTTTTTCCATCTACGTAACATTGCAAAAATAAGAAACTTTCTGTCCAAAAATGATGCAGAAAAATTAATCCATGCTTTTGTCACTTCTAGGTTAGACTACTGCAATGCTCTACTTTCCAGCTACCCGGATAAAGCACTAAATAAACTTCAGTTAGTGCTAAATACGGCTGCTAGAATCCTGACTAGAACCAAAACATTTGATCATATTACTCCAGTGCTAGCCTCCCTACACTGGCTTCCTGTCAAGGCAAGAGCTGATTTCAAGGTTTTACTGCTAACCTACAAAGCATTACATGGGCTTGCTCCTACCTATCTCTCTGATTTGGTCCTGCCGTACATACCTACACGTACGCTACGGTCACAAGACGCAGGCCTCCCAATTGTCCCTAGTATTTCTAAGCAAACAGCTGGAGGCAGGGCTTTCTCCTATAGAGATCCATTTTTATGGAATGGTCTGCCTACCCATGTGAGAGACGCAAACTCAGTCTCAACTTTTAAGTCTTTACTGAAGACTAATCTCTTCAGTGGGTCATATGATTGAGTGTAGTCTAGCCCAGGAGAGTGAAGGTGAACGGAAAGGCTCTGGAGCAACGAACCACCCTTGCTGTCTCTGCCTGGCCGGTTCCCCTCTTTCCACTGGGATTCTCTGCCTCTAACCCTATTACAGGGGCTAAGTCACTGGCTTACTAGGGCTCTTTCATACCGTCCCCAGGAGGGGTGCGTCACTTGAGTGGGTTGAGTCACTGATGTGATCTTCCTGTCTGGGTTGGCGCCCCCCCCTTAGGTTGTGCCGTGGCGGAGATCTTTGTGGGCTATACTCGACCATATCCAGGTGTTAGAATGGCCAAGTCAAAGTCCAGACCTGAATCCAATCGAGAATCCGTGGAAAGAACAGAATACTGCTGTTCACAAATGCTCTCTATCCAACCTCACTGAGCTCGAGCTGTTTTGCAAGGAGGAATGGGAAAAAATTTCAGTCTCTCGATGTGCAAAACTGATAGAGACATACCCCAAGCGACTTACAGCTGTAATCGCAGCAAAAGGTGGCGCTACAAAGTATTAACTTAAGGGGGCTGAATAATTTTGCATGCCCAACTTTTCAGT